>NC_133541.1:142145022-142445022 GCF_048773025.1 Camelus bactrianus
GTTTGTTTGTTTGATTGTTGGTTTGTTTGCTTGTTGTTGGTTTTGCAAACACTTTAGGCCAGGCATCACTCCGTTTGCTTCAATCAGAGAGTCATATATGTGAATCACTTAAATAGTGCTTAAAATCACCTATGATTTCCTGCTAACCTCTCCCATCTTATGGCTGTGATGTCCTCCTTGCTTCTTCTTCCTTCTTGTTTGTAACACACACGCTCTTCTTGCATTTCCAATAATGGTTTTTCTTATTTCCATTTTATCTTGCTACTTTTCTATTCAGGGTAGAATTCTCAATATTTCTTTTAGGATAAGTTTTGAACTGCTGAATTCTTTTAAGCTTTGCTGGTCTGTGAATTTCCCTAGCTCGGCCGTTATTAGAAATTTCAGTCATGTGGCTTAGGCTACCCATTATTACAGCTTTTTCTCATTCAGGATATGGCCTATGTCCTTGCACTCCTCCCTGCTCTGGAATATTTCTGCCGAGATATGAGCTGAAAGCCCTATGGAGGTTCTGTTTTGAGTAAATTGCTTTCCTCTAGATGCATTTTAATTCACTGGTGTGATCATGAACTTTGTTGATTTGAATTATACAGCTGCAATTAGGTCTATTGGGATTCCAACTCCTTTGGACGCTGTGTAGTTCCTGAAATCGTATAGATGATTCTTTCTTGTCTTTCTGCAAGTTTCAGTCTGACTTTTCTACAATTATCCTTTCAGGATTTTATTTGTTAATCTTGCTTTTCCATCTGGGACTCTTACGAATCATACTCTTTCATTCTTTGTCTTACACCAGCCTTCAAAGCAGTGTTTGCATTGGTTTGCACTTCTTTTTCTATGTCTTCTTCTGATCGAGAGATTTCTGTTCCCCTGCCTTCACAGTTTTCACGAGTCCGTCTGCATTATCAAGTCTGCTTTGGACTGACATTAGCCCTGGTATTGTCTCATCCTTGGGTTTTCTGATATTTTTTGTCTCGTTTTTAGGGTATCTCCTCCCCTTTCCTGGTATACTGCTTTTGTGATTCTGAGACACTGTTGTACTTCATGTTTTCCTCACCTGAGTTTTCACTACTTGCTCTGGTAGCGTTTTGCAGTCTAGATGTTTGAAAGCTTATTTTTTGGGCCTTCAAACTCTTTGGAACTGAAAATGGTACTTCCTGTTTCTTTTAGTATACTTCTTTATCTCTACTGGTCAAGTAATATCAGGTATCTAATATAGATTTATAGGGCTTTGTTTAGTGAAAATTTTAGACCATTGGGTGTACAAAGTTCCATGATATTTCTGTGAGGACAATTTTCCCTAGGCATTGATGCCATGTCCTTTTCCTGTGTGTGTTGTCTGGTATATCTCTAATTGCTGGTGTTGCCTTTGTTGTGATGAGCACACCATATTATTTCAATTAGTAAAACTTCTTTTTATTGCAATTACCGCACAATTCTGAAAGTGCAGAGTACAATTCCTCTTTTGGAAATGAAGCTTAAAAGTTTTCAGCTCGGCATTCTGCTGTACGTCATATAGGAGTCTTTCCAAAACAGCAAACTGAGAGTGCGCTTGTGCTTTCTACTGCCATGGGAATGTCCCAATGTTACCAGTTCTTCCCAGAGCTTCTCTGTCTACAGAAACACCAGTGGAAACATATGTATGGATGTCATATATCAGGGCCTGCTTGAATGATCCCGCAGACCGATCTTTCTGTCCTCTGGGCAGTAAAATGTCAGTGCCATCCAAAATGTAGCATCTGCATTTGGGAGATAATGCTGAAGGAAATGCTTCAACTTCTCACGTTGTGGACTTTGACCACTCTACCTTGATCCCTCATCCTTGGGTCATGGGTGCACCAAAGCAACCACAGAGCTGTACCGAATTCTCTTCCTCAAACCAATCCGTAATCCCTGTCCAGGTTATGACTGTAGCAGATCCTAAAGCTTTTAATACTAATTTCAAACCCAAGGGCCTCTGAATCCCTCAGACCGGATGCACGGCTTCTCTGGTTGAGACCCACACATGCTCTATTGGCAAAATGCCAAATTGATCCTGGGCCTGCAAAATGCAGTGGATGTGGCCATGGCACATATCGAAAAACTCAACCACACACGCCAATGTGGTTGCATTGTTACTGGCTTAACAGGTCGGTTTGCTCTCTTGATAGAACCCACCACAACCCACAATGCACTCCAGATCCCTGAGACTCAGCGTGTGCCATTATCTGAAGCTCTATAGCTCATTTTCCACTGCCTCTGCTAGCTCAAATTTGGCAGATCTGATCTTGGTCTCAGAATACATTTTGGGGATATTTTGTGCTGATTTCTATGAGTTATGTCAGCCAAGCTTCTGCTGTGAACTCTTCTAACTCTCAGCGCATAACCTACAGTCCAATGTGTGCTGTCCGCTTGAGAGTGTGCGTCCAAGTAAAACAGAGTTTCACCTTTGCTGCTCCATCAGCAGAGGTCAGATCCTGCACAGATTTCCATTCCCTACTTTGCCTTCTCCTGCTTCCAGGTTTTCTGAGGCCTCATCCTGTCTTTGGAAGTAACAGACCACTCTTCGGAAAGTGTCCTGTGCCAAGGGCTGGGTGAGTGGAAGTTTACATTGCTGTGTATATGGGAGGGAGTGAGTGCATGTTGCACTGGTTCTCTGCCAACTGGGCATCGATAAATCAACACTTTCCAGATGTAATTCACAGAAATTTGATGTTTGTTTAGCTCTGTTTTCTATAAAGCCATGGTTGGAGGGATTGTCCGAAGACTCCAATTTTGACATTGTGTTGATAACACAGTTGCAGTTTTTAAGAAGGTTAATAGAATT
Organism: Camelus bactrianus; assembly: GCF_048773025.1. Lineage (NCBI taxonomy): Eukaryota > Metazoa > Chordata > Mammalia > Artiodactyla > Camelidae > Camelus > Camelus bactrianus. The sequence continues at coordinate 142,147,823 of NC_133541.1, forward strand.
GATTTACATGTTTTGGGATTTATGTGAAAATGAAGTTAGTGTTTGAAACGTACTAAATTTACCTAGAAGTCAGATTTGTCAAATTTTGTAACATTATGTCAGCTCTAAATAAATTTAGACAGATAGAAAGTAAAATCGCAGTCCAAAATGTTGAAGGGGACATGTCAACTCTTTAGTGTTGAAGCCTCCAACAGCAACAGGAACCATGAAGTACCTATTGAAACCATGAAATAACCGAGAACCTGGGTTTCCGTTGTGCATGTGGTGCCCTATACTCCCAATGACACATACTGGCCAATGTTGGCATTTCAAGGGGTAACATTCCTCTCTAGGAAAGTACAAGAAAATCCAAACAAAATATATACATTTAGGCTTGATTCCAAAAGCACATACAGGCATTTTAGCTATGAGAACCCTGCTGCAGCTATGCTAGGCTATTGAAAAGCAGGTGTTTTCTATCTGTGATGAGAAGACTTAATCATCCGATCATGTTGGGCAAAGCAATTTAACACAACCAAGACTGCACCCCCAATATATCGTGCACCCGGGGCTTGGCTGAAAAAAAGACGGTCCACCAAACCTGTGTCTTTAAATCCTTTCACGACTTTTACAGTTCAGGTCACTATCTGACATAAGATTTACCTATACTGTCTTGAAAAACTGAGGCCTAGTACATATTCAAGTTCAGTCAAAAATTCCTCTCACTTACCACACTCCCTTCACTCCAGACAAGACATAAACCCAGCATTTGCTGAATCTAGGGGAAGGTCATCATTACTTTGTGTGAGCTAATTATTCAATTCCTAACTATTTTAGGCGAGAGTATTTGACCTTTAAGGATTTCACTGTTGTTCACAGAGTGTGAAGATGGAGGAACTCTGATTCTAGGAGGGGCTTGCTCTTCTCCTACTGGCTTCATTGCAGCTCAGGTTCTGATCCTTTAAAATGGATGCCTGAGTGGAGGGGAGGGAAGAGCAAGTGCTTGATAGCAAGGCCCAAACCTGGGAAAAGTATTACCTGGGCTTGGTGCATTTTGGTCTGAATGGATTGTATAAGCCCTTTGGGACCTGTGGATTCACATGACCTCTTCCAAGATCATGAGCGCATTTATCATCTCTGACATCTCTTGTCTTTTAGACGTCAGGAATCTTGGAGCCGTTCTTGGAACAGAGAATTTAGAGACATTCTCAAGTTCACGTTGACACTCTGAATGTTTCTGCCAGTATCACAGAGGTTCAGTAGGTCTCATGAATGTCTTTCAAGCCTGGTATTCTCTAGAGATATCTCCATGCCGGTATTCTCCATTGTAGTGGAACAACTCTCATCAATATGTTCGCATCTCTCCTCAATCCGTGCAGCCAGCTTTTCAGCCAGCTTCTCTTCGTGTCTCCCATAAAGTCGACATCAACAGGACTGGGCAAGACTGAAAGTACCTCGGAGCCTCACCAGTAAGCTGATGACAGGCAGATCTTCCACTGTCTGCCCTTTCAGGTTCTGGAAAATTACCCGTGAACTTACGTCTTTGGGCAGCATCTTTATCTCAAACTTACACAGCGTCCCGAACAAAAGACCTAAGCCAATCTCCACAAAGGGCGGCAGCCCCTCCATCACACTGATCCACCCACAGAATTCTGCCCAGTTACCTTGGATCCACCAGTCACAACAAGCCTCGAGGTACACACCAAGTTTCCACTTAGAATCCACCCGGTAACTGCCATCCCCAAAGGTTGCTGAATATTGTCATTTTTGGGGGAGGGGCTGCATCAAACGAGAGGTTCCTTACTTAAATGTGATTCTATCCACTAGCGTGCCATTGGCCTTTTATCTTCCCTCTTTCCTTTGGTTCAGATCTGTATATACAGTACAAATGGGGGGAAGTGTATCCATTTTCAGTTTATGGTTTCACACGTCTTGAAAGTTTCCAACAGCTCACAGTACACAGAGAACCCACTAAAGGAAACTCATGTTTGTGTAATATCCATTCACCCAGAATTCATATACGTCTGTTGCCTTCTGCTGAAATACCCACGCTCTCAATAAATGGATCCAGCTGTTTCATGGGGGCTGAAATTCCGAGAAATGAAACCAATCCCTATGTGCACTTTACGGTCTGTCTCGTTTGCTCTTAGTACAGTTTTGCAGAGCTACTTGTCTTTGTTATAGGCTTATGCCATTTCTTCTCTACTTAGGGTAGAATATGGCATTCATTCTTGCTGTTGGAAGAATTGTAAGACTATATCACGGACTATGACCAAATCTTATTCAAAATCGGCATTTGGGTTAGGTCACGATATTCACTTTTGAATCAATATTTATGAATATTAATGAACGCGTCTGTGTTCTGAATACAAGGCTGTTGAGTATATGCAAGCATCGATACTGGGTCGATGCGTGCTGAATGATCCTTGATATCACTTTGAGTATATTGTTTGGAATACTCATGGTTTCTTTGGAATATGTCAGCCAACGGAACCCTTTTGGTGTCTGTTTGTTTGTTTGATTGTTGGTTTGTTTGCTTGTTGTTGGTTTTGCAAACACTTTAGGCCAGGCATCACTCCGTTTGCTTCAATCAGAGAGTCATATATGTGAATCACTTAAATAGTGCTTAAAATCACCTATGATTTCCTGCTAACCTCTCCCATCTTATGGCTGTGATGTCCTCCTTGCCTTCTTCTTCCTTCTTGTTTGTAACACACGCTCTTCTTGCATTTCCAATAATGGTTTTTCTTATTTCCATTTTATCTTGCTACTTTTCTATTCAGGGTAGAATTCTCAATATTTCTTTTAGGATAAGTTTTGAACTGCTGAATTCTTTTAAGCTTTGCTGGTCTGTGAATTTCCCTAGCTCGGCCGTTATTAGAAATTTCAGTCATGTGGCTTAGGCTACCCATTATTACAGCTTTTTCTCATTCAGGATATGGCCTATGTCCTTGCACTCCTCCCTGCTCTGGAATATTTCTGCCGAGATATGAGCTGAAAGCCCTATGGAGGTTCTGTTTTGAGTAAATTGCTTTCCTCTAGATGCATTTTAATTCACTGGTGTGATCATGAACTTTGTTGATTTGAATTATACAGCTGCAATTAGGTCTATTGGGATTCCAACTCCTTTGGACGCTGTGTAGTTCCTGAAATCGTATAGATGATTCTTTCTTGTCTTTCTGCAAGTTTCAGTCTGACTTTTCTACAATTATCCTTTCAGGATTTTATTTGTTAATCTTGCTTTTCCATCTGGGACTCTTACGAATCATACTCTTTCATTCTTTGTCTTACACCAGCCTTCAAAGCAGTGTTTGCATTGGTTTGCACTTCTTTTTCTATGTCTTCTTCTGATCGAGAGATTTCTGTTCCCCTGCCTTCACAGTTTTCACGAGTCCGTCTGCATTATCAAGTCTGCTTTGGACTGACATTAGCCCTGGTATTGTCTCATCCTTGGGTTTTCTGATATTTTTTGTCTCGTTTTTAGGGTATCTCCTCCCCTTTCCTGGTATACTGCTTTTGTGATTCTGAGACACTGTTGTACTTCATGTTTTCCTCACCTGAGTTTTCACTACTTGCTCTGGTAGCGTTTTGCAGTCTAGATGTTTGAAAGCTTATTTTTTGGGCCTTCAAACTCTTTGGAACTGAAAATGGTACTTCCTGTTTCTTTTAGTATACTTCTTTATCTCTACTGGTCAAGTAATATCAGGTATCTAATATAGATTTATAGGGCTTTGTTTAGTGAAAATTTTAGACCATTGGGTGTACAAAGTTCCATGATATTTCTGTGAGGACAATTTTCCCTAGGCATTGATGCCATGTCCTGTTCCTGTGTGTGTTGTCTGGTATATCTCTAATTGCTGGTGTTGCCTTTGTTGTGATGAGCACACCATATTATTTCAATTAGTAAAACTTCTTTTTATTGCAATTACCGCACAATTTTGAAAGTGCAGAGTACAATTCCTCTTTTGGAAATGAAGCTTAAAAGTTTTCAGCTCGGCATTCTGCTGTACGTCATATAGGAGTCTTTCCAAAACAGCAAACTGAGAGTGCGCTTGTGCTTTCTACTGCCATGGGAATGTCCCAATGTTACCAGTTCTTCCCAGAGCTTCTCTGTCTACAGAAACACCAGTGGAAACATATGTATGGATGTCATATATCAGGGCCTGCTTGAATGATCCCGCAGACCGATCTTTCTGTCCTCTGGGCAGTAAAATGTCAGTGCCATCCAAAATGTAGCATCTGCATTTGGGAGATAATGCTGAAGGAAATGCTTCAACTTCTCACGTTGTGGACTTTGACCACTCTACCTTGATCCCTCATCCTTGGGTCATGGGTGCACCAAAGCAACCACAGAGCTGTACCGAATTCTCTTCCTCAAACCAATCCGTAATCCCTGTCCAGGTTATGACTGTAGCAGATCCTAAAGCTTTTAATACTAATTTCAAACCCAAGGGCCTCTGAATCCCTCAGACCGGATGCACGGCTTCTCTGGTTGAGACCCACACATGCTCTATTGGCAAAATGCCAAATTGATCCTGGGCCTGCAAAATGCAGTGGATGTGGCCATGGCACATATCGAAAAACTCAACCACACACGCCAATGTGGTTGCATTGTTACTGGCTTAACAGGTCGGTTTGCTCTCTTGATAGAACCCACCACAACCCACAATGCACTCCAGATCCCTGAGACTCAGCGTGTGCCATTATCTGAAGCTCTATAGCTCATTTTCCACTGCCTCTGCTAGCTCAAATTTGGCAGATCTGATCTTGGTCTCAGAATACATTTTGGGGATATTTTGTGCTGATTTCTATGAGTTATGTCAGCCAAGCTTCTGCTGTGAACTCTTCTAACTCTCAGCGCATAACCTACAGTCCAATGTGTGCTGTCCGCTTGAGAGTGTGCGTCCAAGTAAAACAGAGTTTCACCTTTGCTGCTCCATCAGCAGAGGTCAGATCCTGCACAGATTTCCATTCCCTACTTTGCCTTCTCCTGCTTCCAGGTTTTCTGAGGCCTCATCCTGTCTTTGGAAGTAACAGACCACTCTTCGGAAAGTGTCCTGTGCCAAGGGCTGGGTGAGTGGAAGTTTACATTGCTGTGTATATGGGAGGGAGTGAGTGCATGTTGCACTGGTTCTCTGCCAACTGGGCATCGATAAATCAACACTTTCCAGATGTAATTCACAGAAATTTGATGTTTGTTTAGCTCTGTTTTCTATAAAGCCATGGTTGGAGGGATTGTCCGAAGACTCCAATTTTGACATTGTGTTGATAACACAGTTGCAGTTTTTAAGAAGGTTAATAGAATTGATTTACATGTTTTGGGATTTATGTGAAAATGAAGTTAGTGTTTGAAACGTACTAAATTTACCTAGAAGTCAGATTTGTCAAATTTTGTAACATTATGTCAGCTCTAAATAAATTTAGACAGATAGAAAGTAAAATCGCAGTCCAAAATGTTGAAGGGGACATGTCAACTCTTTAGTGTTGAAGCCTCCAACAGCAACAGGAACCATGAAGTACCTATTGAAACCATGAAATAACCGAGAACCTGGGTTTCCGTTGTGCATGTGGTGCCCTATACTCCCAATGACACATACTGGCCAATGTTGGCATTTCAAGGGGTAACATTCCTCTCTAGGAAAGTACAAGAAAATCCAAACAAAATATATACATTTAGGCTTGATTCCAAAAGCACATACAGGCATTTTAGCTATGAGAACCCTGCTGCAGCTATGCTAGGCTATTGAAAAGCAGGTGTTTTCTATCTGTGATGAGAAGACTTAATCATCCGATCATGTTGGGCAAAGCAATTTAACACAACCAAGACTGCACCCCCAATATATCGTGCACCCGGGGCTTGGCTGAAAAAAAGACGGTCCACCAAACCTGTGTCTTTAAATCCTTTCACGACTTTTACAGTTCAGGTCACTATCTGACATAAGATTTACCTATACTGTCTTGAAAAACTGAGGCCTAGTACATATTCAAGTTCAGTCAAAAATTCCTCTCACTTACCACACTCCCTTCACTCCAGACAAGACATAAACCCAGCATTTGCTGAATCTAGGGGAAGGTCATCATTACTTTGTGTGAGCTAATTATTCAATTCCTAACTATTTTAGGCGAGAGTATTTGACCTTTAAGGATTTCACTGTTGTTCACAGAGTGTGAAGATGGAGGAACTCTGATTCTAGGAGGGGCTTGCTCTTCTCCTACTGGCTTCATTGCAGCTCAGGTTCTGATCCTTTAAAATGGATGCCTGAGTGGAGGGGAGGGAAGAGCAAGTGCTTGATAGCAAGGCCCAAACCTGGGAAAAGTATTACCTGGGCTTGGTGCATTTTGGTCTGAATGGATTGTATAAGCCCTTTGGGACCTGTGGATTCACATGACCTCTTCCAAGATCATGAGCGCATTTATCATCTCTGACATCTCTTGTCTTTTAGACGTCAGGAATCTTGGAGCCGTTCTTGGAACAGAGAATTTAGAGACATTCTCAAGTTCACGTTGACACTCTGAATGTTTCTGCCAGTATCACAGAGGTTCAGTAGGTCTCATGAATGTCTTTCAAGCCTGGTATTCTCTAGAGATATCTCCATGCCGGTATTCTCCATTGTAGTGGAACAACTCTCATCAATATGTTCGCATCTCTCCTCAATCCGTGCAGCCAGCTTTTCAGCCAGCTTCTCTTCGTGTCTCCCATAAAGTCGACATCAACAGGACTGGGCAAGACTGAAAGTACCTCGGAGCCTCACCAGTAAGCTGATGACAGGCAGATCTTCCACTGTCTGCCCTTTCAGGTTCTGGAAAATTACCCGTGAACTTACGTCTTTGGGCAGCATCTTTATCTCAAACTTACACAGCGTCCCGAACAAAAGACCTAAGCCAATCTCCACAAAGGGCGGCAGCCCCTCCATCACACTGATCCACCCACAGAATTCTGCCCAGTTACCTTGGATCCACCAGTCACAACAAGCCTCGAGGTACACACCAAGTTTCCACTTAGAATCCACCCGGTAACTGCCATCCCCAAAGGTTGCTGAATATTGTCATTTTTGGGGGAGGGGCTGCATCAAACGAGAGGTTCCTTACTTAAATGTGATTCTATCCACTAGCGTGCCATTGGCCTTTTATCTTCCCTCTTTCCTTTGGTTCAGATCTGTATATACAGTACAAATGGGGGGAAGTGTATCCATTTTCAGTTTATGGTTTCACACGTCTTGAAAGTTTCCAACAGCTCACAGTACACAGAGAACCCACTAAAGGAAACTCATGTTTGTGTAATATCCATTCACCCAGAATTCATATACGTCTGTTGCCTTCTGCTGAAATACCCACGCTCTCAATAAATGGATCCAGCTGTTTCATGGGGGCTGAAATTCCGAGAAATGAAACCAATCCCTATGTGCACTTTACGGTCTGTCTCGTTTGCTCTTAGTACAGTTTTGCAGAGCTACTTGTCTTTGTTATAGGCTTATGCCATTTCTTCTCTACTTAGGGTAGAATATGGCATTCATTCTTGCTGTTGGAAGAATTGTAAGACTATATCACGGACTATGACCAAATCTTATTCAAAATCGGCATTTGGGTTAGGTCACGATATTCACTTTTGAATCAATATTTATGAATATTAATGAACGCGTCTGTGTTCTGAATACAAGGCTGTTGAGTATATGCAAGCATCGATACTGGGTCGATGCGTGCTGAATGATCCTTGATATCACTTTGAGTATATTGTTTGGAATACTCATGGTTTCTTTGGAATATGTCAGCCAACGGAACCCTTTTGGTGTCTGTTTGTTTGTTTGATTGTTGGTTTGTTTGCTTGTTGTTGGTTTTGCAAACACTTTAGGCCAGGCATCACTCCGTTTGCTTCAATCAGAGAGTCATATATGTGAATCACTTAAATAGTGCTTAAAATCACCTATGATTTCCTGCTAACCTCTCCCATCTTATGGCTGTGATGTCCTCCTTGCCTTCTTCTTCCTTCTTGTTTGTAACACACGCTCTTCTTGCATTTCCAATAATGGTTTTTCTTATTTCCATTTTATCTTGCTACTTTTCTATTCAGGGTAGAATTCTCAATATTTCTTTTAGGATAAGTTTTGAACTGCTGAATTCTTTTAAGCTTTGCTGGTCTGTGAATTTCCCTAGCTCGGCCGTTATTAGAAATTTCAGTCATGTGGCTTAGGCTACCCATTATTACAGCTTTTTCTCATTCAGGATATGGCCTATGTCCTTGCACTCCTCCCTGCTCTGGAATATTTCTGCCGAGATATGAGCTGAAAGCCCTATGGAGGTTCTGTTTTGAGTAAATTGCTTTCCTCTAGATGCATTTTAATTCACTGGTGTGATCATGAACTTTGTTGATTTGAATTATACAGCTGCAATTAGGTCTATTGGGATTCCAACTCCTTTGGACGCTGTGTAGTTCCTGAAATCGTATAGATGATTCTTTCTTGTCTTTCTGCAAGTTTCAGTCTGACTTTTCTACAATTATCCTTTCAGGATTTTATTTGTTAATCTTGCTTTTCCATCTGGGACTCTTACGAATCATACTCTTTCATTCTTTGTCTTACACCAGCCTTCAAAGCAGTGTTTGCATTGGTTTGCACTTCTTTTTCTATGTCTTCTTCTGATCGAGAGATTTCTGTTCCCCTGCCTTCACAGTTTTCACGAGTCCGTCTGCATTATCAAGTCTGCTTTGGACTGACATTAGCCCTGGTATTGTCTCATCCTTGGGTTTTCTGATATTTTTTGTCTCGTTTTTAGGGTATCTCCTCCCCTTTCCTGGTATACTGCTTTTGTGATTCTGAGACACTGTTGTACTTCATGTTTTCCTCACCTGAGTTTTCACTACTTGCTCTGGTAGCGTTTTGCAGTCTAGATGTTTGAAAGCTTATTTTTTGGGCCTTCAAACTCTTTGGAACTGAAAATGGTACTTCCTGTTTCTTTTAGTATACTTCTTTATCTCTACTGGTCAAGTAATATCAGGTATCTAATATAGATTTATAGGGCTTTGTTTAGTGAAAATTTTAGACCATTGGGTGTACAAAGTTCCATGATATTTCTGTGAGGACAATTTTCCCTAGGCATTGATGCCATGTCCTGTTCCTGTGTGTGTTGTCTGGTATATCTCTAATTGCTGGTGTTGCCTTTGTTGTGATGAGCACACCATATTATTTCAATTAGTAAAACTTCTTTTTATTGCAATTACCGCACAATTCTGAAAGTGCAGAGTACAATTCCTCTTTTGGAAATGAAGCTTAAAAGTTTTCAGCTCGGCATTCTGCTGTACGTCATATAGGAGTCTTTCCAAAACAGCAAACTGAGAGTGCGCTTGTGCTTTCTACTGCCATGGGAATGTCCCAATGTTACCAGTTCTTCCCAGAGCTTCTCTGTCTACAGAAACACCAGTGGAAACATATGTATGGATGTCATATATCAGGGCCTGCTTGAATGATCCCGCAGACCGATCTTTCTGTCCTCTGGGCAGTAAAATGTCAGTGCCATCCAAAATGTAGCATCTGCATTTGGGAGATAATGCTGAAGGAAATGCTTCAACTTCTCACGTTGTGGACTTTGACCACTCTACCTTGATCCCTCATCCTTGGGTCATGGGTGCACCAAAGCAACCACAGAGCTGTACCGAATTCTCTTCCTCAAACCAATCCGTAATCCCTGTCCAGGTTATGACTGTAGCAGATCCTAAAGCTTTTAATACTAATTTCAAACCCAAGGGCCTCTGAATCCCTCAGACCGGATGCACGGCTTCTCTGGTTGAGACCCACACATGCTCTATTGGCAAAATGCCAAATTGATCCTGGGCCTGCAAAATGCAGTGGATGTGGCCATGGCACATATCGAAAAACTCAACCACACACGCCAATGTGGTTGCATTGTTACTGGCTTAACAGGTCGGTTTGCTCTCTTGATAGAACCCACCACAACCCACAATGCACTCCAGATCCCTGAGACTCAGCGTGTGCCATTATCTGAAGCTCTATAGCTCATTTTCCACTGCCTCTGCTAGCTCAAATTTGGCAGATCTGATCTTGGTCTCAGAATACATTTTGGGGATATTTTGTGCTGATTTCTATGAGTTATGTCAGCCAAGCTTCTGCTGTGAACTCTTCTAACTCTCAGCGCATAACCTACAGTCCAATGTGTGCTGTCCGCTTGAGAGTGTGCGTCCAAGTAAAACAGAGTTTCACCTTTGCTGCTCCATCAGCAGAGGTCAGATCCTGCACAGATTTCCATTCCCTACTTTGCCTTCTCCTGCTTCCAGGTTTTCTGAGGCCTCATCCTGTCTTTGGAAGTAACAGACCACTCTTCGGAAAGTGTCCTGTGCCAAGGGCTGGGTGAGTGGAAGTTTACATTGCTGTGTATATGGGAGGGAGTGAGTGCATGTTGCACTGGTTCTCTGCCAACTGGGCATCGATAAATCAACACTTTCCAGATGTAATTCACAGAAATTTGATGTTTGTTTAGCTCTGTTTTCTATAAAGCCATGGTTGGAGGGATTGTCCGAAGACTCCAATTTTGACATTGTGTTGATAACACAGTTGCAGTTTTTAAGAAGGTTAATAGAATTGATTTACATGTTTTGGGATTTATGTGAAAATGAAGTTAGTGTTTGAAACGTACTAAATTTACCTAGAAGTCAGATTTGTCAAATTTTGTAACATTATGTCAGCTCTAAATAAATTTAGACAGATAGAAAGTAAAATCGCAGTCCAAAATGTTGAAGGGGACATGTCAACTCTTTAGTGTTGAAGCCTCCAACAGCAACAGGAACCATGAAGTACCTATTGAAACCATGAAATAACCGAGAACCTGGGTTTCCGTTGTGCATGTGGTGCCCTATACTCCCAATGACACATACTGGCCAATGTTGGCATTTCAAGGGGTAACATTCCTCTCTAGGAAAGTACAAGAAAATCCAAACAAAATATATACATTTAGGCTTGATTCCAAAAGCACATACAGGCATTTTAGCTATGAGAACCCTGCTGCAGCTATGCTAGGCTATTGAAAAGCAGGTGTTTTCTATCTGTGATGAGAAGACTTAATCATCCGATCATGTTGGGCAAAGCAATTTAACACAACCAAGACTGCACCCCCAATATATCGTGCACCCGGGGCTTGGCTGAAAAAAAGACGGTCCACCAAACCTGTGTCTTTAAATCCTTTCACGACTTTTACAGTTCAGGTCACTATCTGACATAAGATTTACCTATACTGTCTTGAAAAACTGAGGCCTAGTACATATTCAAGTTCAGTCAAAAATTCCTCTCACTTACCACACTCCCTTCACTCCAGACAAGACATAAACCCAGCATTTGCTGAATCTAGGGGAAGGTCATCATTACTTTGTGTGAGCTAATTATTCAATTCCTAACTATTTTAGGCGAGAGTATTTGACCTTTAAGGATTTCACTGTTGTTCACAGAGTGTGAAGATGGAGGAACTCTGATTCTAGGAGGGGCTTGCTCTTCTCCTACTGGCTTCATTGCAGCTCAGGTTCTGATCCTTTAAAATGGATGCCTGAGTGGAGGGGAGGGAAGAGCAAGTGCTTGATAGCAAGGCCCAAACCTGGGAAAAGTATTACCTGGGCTTGGTGCATTTTGGTCTGAATGGATTGTATAAGCCCTTTGGGACCTGTGGATTCACATGACCTCTTCCAAGATCATGAGCGCATTTATCATCTCTGACATCTCTTGTCTTTTAGACGTCAGGAATCTTGGAGCCGTTCTTGGAACAGAGAATTTAGAGACATTCTCAAGTTCACGTTGACACTCTGAATGTTTCTGCCAGTATCACAGAGGTTCAGTAGGTCTCATGAATGTCTTTCAAGCCTGGTATTCTCTAGAGATATCTCCATGCCGGTATTCTCCATTGTAGTGGAACAACTCTCATCAATATGTTCGCATCTCTCCTCAATCCGTGCAGCCAGCTTTTCAGCCAGCTTCTCTTCGTGTCTCCCATAAAGTCGACATCAACAGGACTGGGCAAGACTGAAAGTACCTCGGAGCCTCACCAGTAAGCTGATGACAGGCAGATCTTCCACTGTCTGCCCTTTCAGGTTCTGGAAAATTACCCGTGAACTTACGTCTTTGGGCAGCATCTTTATCTCAAACTTACACAGCGTCCCGAACAAAAGACCTAAGCCAATCTCCACAAAGGGCGGCAGCCCCTCCATCACACTGATCCACCCACAGAATTCTGCCCAGTTACCTTGGATCCACCAGTCACAACAAGCCTCGAGGTACACACCAAGTTTCCACTTAGAATCCACCCGGTAACTGCCATCCCCAAAGGTTGCTGAATATTGTCATTTTTGGGGGAGGGGCTGCATCAAACGAGAGGTTCCTTACTTAAATGTGATTCTATCCACTAGCGTGCCATTGGCCTTTTATCTTCCCTCTTTCCTTTGGTTCAGATCTGTATATACAGTACAAATGGGGGGAAGTGTATCCATTTTCAGTTTATGGTTTCACACGTCTTGAAAGTTTCCAACAGCTCACAGTACACAGAGAACCCACTAAAGGAAACTCATGTTTGTGTAATATCCATTCACCCAGAATTCATATACGTCTGTTGCCTTCTGCTGAAATACCCACGCTCTCAATAAATGGATCCAGCTGTTTCATGGGGGCTGAAATTCCGAGAAATGAAACCAATCCCTATGTGCACTTTACGGTCTGTCTCGTTTGCTCTTAGTACAGTTTTGCAGAGCTACTTGTCTTTGTTATAGGCTTATGCCATTTCTTCTCTACTTAGGGTAGAATATGGCATTCATTCTTGCTGTTGGAAGAATTGTAAGACTATATCACGGACTATGACCAAATCTTATTCAAAATCGGCATTTGGGTTAGGTCACGATATTCACTTTTGAATCAATATTTATGAATATTAATGAACGCGTCTGTGTTCTGAATACAAGGCTGTTGAGTATATGCAAGCATCGATACTGGGTCGATGCGTGCTGAATGATCCTTGATATCACTTTGAGTATATTGTTTGGAATACTCATGGTTTCTTTGGAATATGTCAGCCAACGGAACCCTTTTGGTGTCTGTTTGTTTGTTTGATTGTTGGTTTGTTTGCTTGTTGTTGGTTTTGCAAACACTTTAGGCCAGGCATCACTCCGTTTGCTTCAATCAGAGAGTCATATATGTGAATCACTTAAATAGTGCTTAAAATCACCTATGATTTCCTGCTAACCTCTCCCATCTTATGGCTGTGATGTCCTCCTTGCCTTCTTCTTCCTTCTTGTTTGTAACACACGCTCTTCTTGCATTTCCAATAATGGTTTTTCTTATTTCCATTTTATCTTGCTACTTTTCTATTCAGGGTAGAATTCTCAATATTTCTTTTAGGATAAGTTTTGAACTGCTGAATTCTTTTAAGCTTTGCTGGTCTGTGAATTTCCCTAGCTCGGCCGTTATTAGAAATTTCAGTCATGTGGCTTAGGCTACCCATTATTACAGCTTTTTCTCATTCAGGATATGGCCTATGTCCTTGCACTCCTCCCTGCTCTGGAATATTTCTGCCGAGATATGAGCTGAAAGCCCTATGGAGGTTCTGTTTTGAGTAAATTGCTTTCCTCTAGATGCATTTTAATTCACTGGTGTGATCATGAACTTTGTTGATTTGAATTATACAGCTGCAATTAGGTCTATTGGGATTCCAACTCCTTTGGACGCTGTGTAGTTCCTGAAATCGTATAGATGATTCTTTCTTGTCTTTCTGCAAGTTTCAGTCTGACTTTTCTACAATTATCCTTTCAGGATTTTATTTGTTAATCTTGCTTTTCCATCTGGGACTCTTACGAATCATACTCTTTCATTCTTTGTCTTACACCAGCCTTCAAAGCAGTGTTTGCATTGGTTTGCACTTCTTTTTCTATGTCTTCTTCTGATCGAGAGATTTCTGTTCCCCTGCCTTCACAGTTTTCACGAGTCCGTCTGCATTATCAAGTCTGCTTTGGACTGACATTAGCCCTGGTATTGTCTCATCCTTGGGTTTTCTGATATTTTTTGTCTCGTTTTTAGGGTATCTCCTCCCCTTTCCTGGTATACTGCTTTTGTGATTCTGAGACACTGTTGTACTTCATGTTTTCCTCACCTGAGTTTTCACTACTTGCTCTGGTAGCGTTTTGCAGTCTAGATGTTTGAAAGCTTATTTTTTGGGCCTTCAAACTCTTTGGAACTGAAAATGGTACTTCCTGTTTCTTTTAGTATACTTCTTTATCTCTACTGGTCAAGTAATATCAGGTATCTAATATAGATTTATAGGGCTTTGTTTAGTGAAAATTTTAGACCATTGGGTGTACAAAGTTCCATGATATTTCTGTGAGGACAATTTTCCCTAGGCATTGATGCCATGTCCTGTTCCTGTGTGTGTTGTCTGGTATATCTCTAATTGCTGGTGTTGCCTTTGTTGTGATGAGCACACCATATTATTTCAATTAGTAAAACTTCTTTTTATTGCAATTACCGCACAATTCTGAAAGTGCAGAGTACAATTCCTCTTTTGGAAATGAAGCTTAAAAGTTTTCAGCTCGGCATTCTGCTGTACGTCATATAGGAGTCTTTCCAAAACAGCAAACTGAGAGTGCGCTTGTGCTTTCTACTGCCATGGGAATGTCCCAATGTTACCAGTTCTTCCCAGAGCTTCTCTGTCTACAGAAACACCAGTGGAAACATATGTATGGATGTCATATATCAGGGCCTGCTTGAATGATCCCGCAGACCGATCTTTCTGTCCTCTGGGCAGTAAAATGTCAGTGCCATCCAAAATGTAGCATCTGCATTTGGGAGATAATGCTGAAGGAAATGCTTCAACTTCTCACGTTGTGGACTTTGACCACTCTACCTTGATCCCTCATCCTTGGGTCATGGGTGCACCAAAGCAACCACAGAGCTGTACCGAATTCTCTTCCTCAAACCAATCCGTAATCCCTGTCCAGGTTATGACTGTAGCAGATCCTAAAGCTTTTAATACTAATTTCAAACCCAAGGGCCTCTGAATCCCTCAGACCGGATGCACGGCTTCTCTGGTTGAGACCCACACATGCTCTATTGGCAAAATGCCAAATTGATCCTGGGCCTGCAAAATGCAGTGGATGTGGCCATGGCACATATCGAAAAACTCAACCACACACGCCAATGTGGTTGCATTGTTACTGGCTTAACAGGTCGGTTTGCTCTCTTGATAGAACCCACCACAACCCACAATGCACTCCAGATCCCTGAGACTCAGCGTGTGCCATTATCTGAAGCTCTATAGCTCATTTTCCACTGCCTCTGCTAGCTCAAATTTGGCAGATCTGATCTTGGTCTCAGAATACATTTTGGGGATATTTTGTGCTGATTTCTATGAGTTATGTCAGCCAAGCTTCTGCTGTGAACTCTTCTAACTCTCAGCGCATAACCTACAGTCCAATGTGTGCTGTCCGCTTGAGAGTGTGCGTCCAAGTAAAACAGAGTTTCACCTTTGCTGCTCCATCAGCAGAGGTCAGATCCTGCACAGATTTCCATTCCCTACTTTGCCTTCTCCTGCTTCCAGGTTTTCTGAGGCCTCATCCTGTCTTTGGAAGTAACAGACCACTCTTCGGAAAGTGTCCTGTGCCAAGGGCTGGGTGAGTGGAAGTTTACATTGCTGTGTATATGGGAGGGAGTGAGTGCATGTTGCACTGGTTCTCTGCCAACTGGGCATCGATAAATCAACACTTTCCAGATGTAATTCACAGAAATTTGATGTTTGTTTAGCTCTGTTTTCTATAAAGCCATGGTTGGAGGGATTGTCCGAAGACTCCAATTTTGACATTGTGTTGATAACACAGTTGCAGTTTTTAAGAAGGTTAATAGAATTGATTTACATGTTTTGGGATTTATGTGAAAATGAAGTTAGTGTTTGAAACGTACTAAATTTACCTAGAAGTCAGATTTGTCAAATTTTGTAACATTATGTCAGCTCTAAATAAATTTAGACAGATAGAAAGTAAAATCGCAGTCCAAAATGTTGAAGGGGACATGTCAACTCTTTAGTGTTGAAGCCTCCAACAGCAACAGGAACCATGAAGTACCTATTGAAACCATGAAATAACCGAGAACCTGGGTTTCCGTTGTGCATGTGGTGCCCTATACTCCCAATGACACATACTGGCCAATGTTGGCATTTCAAGGGGTAACATTCCTCTCTAGGAAAGTACAAGAAAATCCAAACAAAATATATACATTTAGGCTTGATTCCAAAAGCACATACAGGCATTTTAGCTATGAGAACCCTGCTGCAGCTATGCTAGGCTATTGAAAAGCAGGTGTTTTCTATCTGTGATGAGAAGACTTAATCATCCGATCATGTTGGGCAAAGCAATTTAACACAACCAAGACTGCACCCCCAATATATCGTGCACCCGGGGCTTGGCTGAAAAAAAGACGGTCCACCAAACCTGTGTCTTTAAATCCTTTCACGACTTTTACAGTTCAGGTCACTATCTGACATAAGATTTACCTATACTGTCTTGAAAAACTGAGGCCTAGTACATATTCAAGTTCAGTCAAAAATTCCTCTCACTTACCACACTCCCTTCACTCCAGACAAGACATAAACCCAGCATTTGCTGAATCTAGGGGAAGGTCATCATTACTTTGTGTGAGCTAATTATTCAATTCCTAACTATTTTAGGCGAGAGTATTTGACCTTTAAGGATTTCACTGTTGTTCACAGAGTGTGAAGATGGAGGAACTCTGATTCTAGGAGGGGCTTGCTCTTCTCCTACTGGCTTCATTGCAGCTCAGGTTCTGATCCTTTAAAATGGATGCCTGAGTGGAGGGGAGGGAAGAGCAAGTGCTTGATAGCAAGGCCCAAACCTGGGAAAAGTATTACCTGGGCTTGGTGCATTTTGGTCTGAATGGATTGTATAAGCCCTTTGGGACCTGTGGATTCACATGACCTCTTCCAAGATCATGAGCGCATTTATCATCTCTGACATCTCTTGTCTTTTAGACGTCAGGAATCTTGGAGCCGTTCTTGGAACAGAGAATTTAGAGACATTCTCAAGTTCACGTTGACACTCTGAATGTTTCTGCCAGTATCACAGAGGTTCAGTAGGTCTCATGAATGTCTTTCAAGCCTGGTATTCTCTAGAGATATCTCCATGCCGGTATTCTCCATTGTAGTGGAACAACTCTCATCAATATGTTCGCATCTCTCCTCAATCCGTGCAGCCAGCTTTTCAGCCAGCTTCTCTTCGTGTCTCCCATAAAGTCGACATCAACAGGACTGGGCAAGACTGAAAGTACCTCGGAGCCTCACCAGTAAGCTGATGACAGGCAGATCTTCCACTGTCTGCCCTTTCAGGTTCTGGAAAATTACCCGTGAACTTACGTCTTTGGGCAGCATCTTTATCTCAAACTTACACAGCGTCCCGAACAAAAGACCTAAGCCAATCTCCACAAAGGGCGGCAGCCCCTCCATCACACTGATCCACCCACAGAATTCTGCCCAGTTACCTTGGATCCACCAGTCACAACAAGCCTCGAGGTACACACCAAGTTTCCACTTAGAATCCACCCGGTAACTGCCATCCCCAAAGGTTGCTGAATATTGTCATTTTTGGGGGAGGGGCTGCATCAAACGAGAGGTTCCTTACTTAAATGTGATTCTATCCACTAGCGTGCCATTGGCCTTTTATCTTCCCTCTTTCCTTTGGTTCAGATCTGTATATACAGTACAAATGGGGGGAAGTGTATCCATTTTCAGTTTATGGTTTCACACGTCTTGAAAGTTTCCAACAGCTCACAGTACACAGAGAACCCACTAAAGGAAACTCATGTTTGTGTAATATCCATTCACCCAGAATTCATATACGTCTGTTGCCTTCTGCTGAAATACCCACGCTCTCAATAAATGGATCCAGCTGTTTCATGGGGGCTGAAATTCCGAGAAATGAAACCAATCCCTATGTGCACTTTACGGTCTGTCTCGTTTGCTCTTAGTACAGTTTTGCAGAGCTACTTGTCTTTGTTATAGGCTTATGCCATTTCTTCTCTACTTAGGGTAGAATATGGCATTCATTCTTGCTGTTGGAAGAATTGTAAGACTATATCACGGACTATGACCAAATCTTATTCAAAATCGGCATTTGGGTTAGGTCACGATATTCACTTTTGAATCAATATTTATGAATATTAATGAACGCGTCTGTGTTCTGAATACAAGGCTGTTGAGTATATGCAAGCATCGATACTGGGTCGATGCGTGCTGAATGATCCTTGATATCACTTTGAGTATATTGTTTGGAATACTCATGGTTTCTTTGGAATATGTCAGCCAACGGAACCCTTTTGGTGTCTGTTTGTTTGTTTGATTGTTGGTTTGTTTGCTTGTTGTTGGTTTTGCAAACACTTTAGGCCAGGCATCACTGCGTTTGCTTCAATCAGAGAGTCATATATGTGAATCACTTAAATAGTGCTTAAAATCACCTATGATTTCCTGCTAACCTCTCCCATCTTATGGCTGTGATGTCCTCCTTGCCTTCTTCTTCCTTCTTGTTTGTAACACACGCTCTTCTTGCATTTCCAATAATGGTTTTTCTTATTTCCATTTTATCTTGCTACTTTTCTATTCAGGGTAGAATTCTCAATATTTCTTTTAGGATAAGTTTTGAACTGCTGAATTCTTTTAAGCTTTGCTGGTCTGTGAATTTCCCTAGCTCGGCCGTTATTAGAAATTTCAGTCATGTGGCTTAGGCTACCCATTATTACAGCTTTTTCTCATTCAGGATATGGCCTATGTCCTTGCACTCCTCCCTGCTCTGGAATATTTCTGCCGAGATATGAGCTGAAAGCCCTATGGAGGTTCTGTTTTGAGTAAATTGCTTTCCTCTAGATGCATTTTAATTCACTGGTGTGATCATGAACTTTGTTGATTTGAATTATACAGCTGCAATTAGGTCTATTGGGATTCCAACTCCTTTGGACGCTGTGTAGTTCCTGAAATCGTATAGATGATTCTTTCTTGTCTTTCTGCAAGTTTCAGTCTGACTTTTCTACAATTATCCTTTCAGGATTTTATTTGTTAATCTTGCTTTTCCATCTGGGACTCTTACGAATCATACTCTTTCATTCTTTGTCTTACACCAGCCTTCAAAGCAGTGTTTGCATTGGTTTGCACTTCTTTTTCTATGTCTTCTTCTGATCGAGAGATTTCTGTTCCCCTGCCTTCACAGTTTTCACGAGTCCGTCTGCATTATCAAGTCTGCTTTGGACTGACATTAGCCCTGGTATTGTCTCATCCTTGGGTTTTCTGATATTTTTTGTCTCGTTTTTAGGGTTTCTCCTCCCCTTTCCTGGTATAATGCTTTTGTGATTCTGAGACACTGTTGTACTTCATGTTTTCCTCACCTGAGTTTTCACTACTTGCTCTGGTAGCGTTTTGCAGTCTAGATGTTTGAAAGCTTATTTTTTGGGCCTTCAAACTCTTTGGAACTGAAAATGGTACTTCCTGTTTCTTTTAGTATACTTCTTTATCTCTACTGGTCAAGTAATATCAGGTATCTAATATAGATTTATAGGGCTTTGTTTAGTGAAAATTTTAGACCATTGGGTGTACAAAGTTCCATGATATTTCTGTGAGGACAATTTTCCCTAGGCATTGATGCCATGTCCTGTTCCTGTGTGTGTTGTCTGGTATATCTCTAATTGCTGGTGTTGCCTTTGTTGTGATGAGCACACCATATTATTTCAATTAGTAAAACTTCTTTTTATTGCAATTACCGCACAATTCTGAAAGTGCAGAGTACAATTCCTCTTTTGGAAATGAAGCTTAAAAGTTTTCAGCTCGGCATTCTGCTGTACGTCATATAGGAGTCTTTCCAAAACAGCAAACTGAGAGTGCGCTTGTGCTTTCTACTGCCATGGGAATGTCCCAATGTTACCAGTTCTTCCCAGAGCTTCTCTGTCTACAGAAACACCAGTGGAAACATATGTATGGATGTCATATATCAGGGCCTGCTTGAATGATGCCGCAGACCGATCTTTCTGTCCTCTGGGCAGTAAAATGTCAGTGCCATCCAAAATGTAGCATCTGCATTTGGGAGATAATGCTGAAGGAAATGCTTCAACTTCTCACGTTGTGGACTTTGACCACTCTACCTTGATCCCTCATCCTTGGGTCATGGGTGCACCAAAGCAACCACAGAGCTGTACCGAATTCTCTTCCTCAAACCAATCCGTAATCCCTGTCCAGGTTATGACTGTAGCAGATCCTAAAGCTTTTAATACCAATTTCAAACACAAGGGCCTCTGAATCCCTCAGACCGGATGCACGGCTTCTCTGGTTGAGCCCCAATCATGCTCTATTGGCAAAATGCCAAATTGATCCTGGGCCTGCAAAATGCAGTGGATGTGGCCATGGCTCATATCGAAAAACTCAACCACACACGCCAATGTGGTTGCATTGTTACTGGCTTAACAGGTCGGTTTGCTCTCTTGATAGAACCCACCACAACCCACAATGCACTCCAGATCCCTGAGACTCAGCGTGTGCCATTATCTGAAGCTCTATAGCTCATTTTCCGCTGCCTCTGCTAGCTCAAATTTGGCAGATCTGATCTTGGTCTCAGAATACATTTTGGGGATATTTTGTGCTGATTTCTATGAGTTATGTCAGCCAAGCTTCTGCTGTGAACTCTTCTAACTCTCAGCGCATAACCTACAGTCCAATGTGTGCTGTCCACTTGAGAGTGTGCGTCCAAGTAAAACAGAGTTTCACCTTTGCTGCTCCATCAGCAGAGGTCAGATCCTGCACAGATTTCCATTCCCTACTTTGCCTTCTCCTGCTTCCAGGTTTTCTGAGGCCTCATCCTGTCTTTGGAAGTAACAGACCACTCTTCGTAAAGTGTCCTGTGCCAAGGGCTGGGTGAGTGGAAGTTTACATTGCTGTGTATATGGGAGGGAGTGAGTGCATGTAGCACTGGTTCTCTGCCAACTGGGCATCGATAAATCAACACTTTCCAGATGTAATTCACAGAAATTTGATGTTTGTTTAGCTCTGTTTTCTATAAAGCCATGGTTGGAGGGATTGTCCGAAGACTCCAATTTTGACATTGTGTTGATAACACAGTTGCAGTTTTTAAGAAGGTTAATAGAATTGATTTACATGTTTTGGGATTTATATGAAAATGAAGTTAGTGTTTGAAACGTACTAAATTTACCTAGAAGTCAGAGTTGTCGAATTTTGTAACATTATGTCAGCTCTAAATAAATTTAGGCAGATAGAAAGTAAAATCGCAGTCCAAAATGTTGAAGGGGACATGTCAACTCTTTAGTGTTGAAGCCTCCAACAGCAACAGGAACCATGAAGTACCTATTGAAACGATGAAATAACCGAGAACCTGGGTTTCCGTTGTGCATGTGGTGCCCTATACTCCCAATGACACATACTGGCCAATGTTGGCATTTCAAGGGGTAACATTCCTCTCTAGGAAAGTACAAGAAAATCCAAACAAAATATATACATTTAGGCTTGATTCCAAAAGTACATACAGGCATTTTAGCTATGAGAACCCTGCTGCAGCTATGCTAGGCTATTGAAAAGCAGGTGTTCTTCTATCAGTGATGAGAACGCTTAATCATCCGATCATGTTGGGCAAAGCAATTTAACACAACCAAGACTGCACCCCCAATATATCATGCACCAGGGGCTTGGCTGAAAAAAAGACGGTCCACCAAACCTGTGTCTTTAAAGTCTTTCACGACTTTTACAGTTCAGGTCACTATCTGACATAAGATTTACCTATACTATCTTGAAAAACTGAGGCCTAGTACATATTCAAGTTCAGTGAAAGATTCCTCTCACTTACCACACTCACTTCACCCCAGACAAGACATAAACCCAGCATTTGCTGAATCTAGGGGAAGGTCATCATTTCTTTGTGTGAGCTAAGTATTCAAATCCTAACTATTTTAGGCGAGAGTGTTTGACCATTAAGGGTTTCACTGTTGTTCACAGAGTGTGAAGATGGAGGAACTCTGATTCTAGGAGGGGCTTGCTCTTCTCCTACTGGCTTCATTTCAGCTCAGGGTCTGATCCTTTAAAATGGATGCCTGAGTGGAGGGGAGGGAAGAGCAAGTGCTTGTTAGCAAGGCGCAAACCTGGGAAAAGGATTACCTGGGCTTGGTGAATTTTGGTCTGAATGGATTGTATAAGCCCTTTGGGACCTGTTGATTCTCATGACCTCTTCCAAGAACATGAGCGCTTTTATCATCTCTGCCATTTCTTGTCTTTTAGACGTCAGGAATCTTGGAGCAGTTCTTGGAACACAGAATTGAGTGACTTTCTCAAGTGCACGTTGACACTCTGAATGTTTCTGCCAGTATCACAGAGGTTCAGTAGGTCTCATGAATGTCTTTCAAGCCTGGTACTCTCTAGAGATGTCTCCATGTCGGTATTCTCCATTGTAGCGGAACAACTCTCATCAAAATATTCGCATCTCTCCTCAATCCGTGCAGCCAGGTTTTCTGCCAGCTTCTCTTCGTGTCTCCCATAAAGTCGACATCAACAGGACTGGGCAAGTCTGAAAGTACCTCGGAGCCTCACCAGTAAGCTGATGACAGGCAGATCTTCCACTGTCTGCCCTTTCAGGTTCTGGAAACTTACCCGTGAACTTACGTCTTTGGGCAGCATCTTTATCTCAAACTTACACAGCGTCCCGAACAAAAGACCTAAGCCAATCTCCACAAAGGGCGGCAGCCCCTCCATCACACTGATCCACCCACAGAATTCTGCCCAGTTACCTTGGATCCACCAGTCACAACAATCCTCGAGGTACACAACAAGTTTCCACTTAGAATCCACCGGTAACTGACATCCCCAAAGGTTGCTGAATATTGTCATTTTTGGGGGAGGGGCTGCATCAAACGAGAGGTTCCTAAGTTAAATGTGATTCTATCCACTAGCGTGCCATTGGCCTTTGATCTTCCCTCTTTCCTTTGGTTCAAATCTGTATATACAGTACAAATGGGGGGAAGTGTATCCATTTTCAGTTTATGGTTTCACACGTCTTGAAAGTTTCGAAAAGCTCACAGTACACAGAGAACCCACTAAAGGAAACTCATGTTTGTGTAATATCCATTCACCCAGAATTCATATACGTCTGTTGCTTTCTGCTGAAATACCCACGCTCTCAGAAAATGGATCCAGTTGTTTCATGGGGGCTGAAATTCCGAGAAATGAAACCAATCCCTATGTGCACTTTACGGTCTGTCTCGTTTGCTCTTAGTACAGTTTTGCAGAGCTACTTGTCTTTGTTATAGGCTTATGCCGTTTCTTCTCTACTTAGGGTAGAATATGGCATTCATTCTTGCTGTTGGAAGAATTGTAAGACTATATCACGGACTATGACCAAATCTTATTCAAAATCGGCATT
Source organism: Camelus bactrianus (assembly GCF_048773025.1). Classification (NCBI taxonomy): domain Eukaryota; kingdom Metazoa; phylum Chordata; class Mammalia; order Artiodactyla; family Camelidae; genus Camelus; species Camelus bactrianus. Next base: position 142,171,239 of record NC_133541.1, read on the forward strand.
TGGGTTAGGTCACGATATTCACTTTTGAATCAATATTTATGAATATTAATGAACGCGTCTGTGTTCTGAATACAAGGCTGTTGAGTATATGCAAGCATCGATACTGGGTCGATGCGTGCTGAATGATCCTTGATATCACTTTGAGTATATTGTTTGGAATACTCATGGTTTCTTTGGAATATGTCAGCCAACGGAACCCTTTTGGTGTCTGTTTGTTTGTTTGATTGTTGGTTTGTTTGCTTGTTGTTGGTTTTGCAAACACTTTAGGCCAGGCATCACTCCGTTTGCTTCAATCAGAGAGTCATATATGTGAATCACTTAAATAGTGCTTAAAATCACCTATGATTTCCTGCTAACCTCTCCCATCTTATGGCTGTGATGTCCTCCTTGCCTTCTTCTTCTTTCTTGTTTGTAACACACGCTCTTCTTGCATTTCCAATAATGGTTTTTCTTATTTCCATTTTATCTTGCTACTTTTCTATTCAGGGTAGAATTCTCAATATTTCTTTTAGGATAAGTTTTGAACTGCTGAATTCTTTTAAGCTTTGCTGGTCTGTGAATTTCCCTAGCTCTGCCGTTATTAGAAATTTCAGTCATGTGGCTTAGGCTACCCATGATTACAGCTTTTTCTCATTCAGGATATGGCCTATGTCCTTGCACTCCTCCCTGCTCTGGAATATTTCTGCCGAGATATGAGCTGAAAGCCCTATGGAGGTTCTGTTTTGAGTAAATTGCTTTCCTCTAGATGCATTTTAATTCACTGGGGTGATCATGAACTTTGTTGATTTGAATTATACAGCTGCAATTAGGTCTATTGGGATTCCAACTCCTTTGGACGCTGTGTAGTTCCTGAAATCGTATAGATGATTCTTTCTTGTCTTTCTGCAAGTTTCAGTCTGACTTTTCTACAATTATCTTTTCAGGCTTTTTTTGTTAATCTTGCTTTTCCATCTGGGACTCTTACGAATCATACTCTTTCATTCTTTGTCTTACACCAGCCTTCAAAAGCAGTGTTTGCATTGGTTTGCACTTCTTTTTCTATGTCTTCTTCTGATCGAGAGATTTCTGTTCCCCTGCCTTCACAGTTTTCACGAGTCCGTCTGCATTATCAAGTCTGCTTTGGACTGACATTAGCCCTGGTATTGTCTCATCCTTGGGTTTTCTGATATTTTTTGTCTCGTTTTTAGGGTATCTCCTCCCCTTTCCTGGTATACTGGCTTTTGTGATTCTGAGACACTGTTGTACTTCATGTTTTCCTCACCTGAGTTTTCACTACTTGCTCTGGTAGCGTTTTGCAGTCTAGATGTTTGAAAGCTTATTTTTTGGGCCTTCAAACTCTTTGGAACTGAAAATGGTACTTCCTGTTTCTTTTAGTATACTTCTTTATCTCTACTGGTCAAGTAATATCAGGAATCTAATATAGAATTATACGGCTTTGTTAAGTGAAAATTTTAGACCATTGGGTGTACAAAGTTCCATGATATTTCTGTGAGGACAATTTTCAATAGGCATTGATGCCATGTCCTGTTCCTGTGTGTGTTGTCTGGTATATCTCTAATTGCTTGTGTTGCCTTTTTGTGATGAGCACACCATATTATTTCAATTAGTAAAACTTCTTTTTATTGCAATTACCGCACAATTCTGAAAGTGCAGAGTGCAATTCCTCTTTTGAAAATGAAGCTTAAATGTTTTCAGGTCGGCATTCTGCTATACGTCATATTGGAGTCTTTCCAAAACAGCAAACTGAGAGTGCGCTTGTACTTTCTACTGCCATGGGAATGTCCCAATGTTACCAGTTCTTCCCAGAGCTTCTATGCCTAGAGAAACACCAGTGGAAACATATGTATGGATGTCATACATCAGGGCCTGCTTGAATGATCCCGCAGACCGATATTTGTGTCCTCTGGGCAGTAAAATGTCAGTGCCATCCAAAATGTAGCATCTGCATTTGGGAGATAATGCTGAAGGAAATGCTTCAACTTCTCACGTTGTGGACTTTGACCACTCTACCTTGATCCCTCATCCTTGGGTCATGGGTGCACCAAAGCAACCACAGAGCTGTACCGAATTCTCTTCCTCAAACCAATCCGTAATCCCTGTCCAGGTTATGACTGTAGCAGATCCTAAAGCTTTTAATACTAATTTCAAACCCAAGGGCCTCTGAATCCCTCAGACCGGATGCACGGCTTCTCTGGTTGAGCCCCACACATGCTCTATTGGCAAAATGCCAAATTGATCCTGGGCCTGCAAAATGCAGTGGATGTGGCCATGGCACATATCGAAAAACTCAACCACACACGCCAATGTGGTTGCATTGTAACTGGCTTAACAGGTCGGTTTGCTCTCTTGATAGAACCCACCACAACCCACAATGCACTCCAGATCCCTGAGACTCAGCGTGTGCCATTATCTGAAGCTCTATAGCTCATTTTCCGCTGCCTCTGCTAGCTCAAATTTGGCAGATCTGATCTTGGTCTCAGAACATATTTTGGGGATATTTTGTGCTGATTTCTATGAGTTATGTCAGCCAAGCTTCTGCTGTGAACTCTTCTAACACTCAGCGCATAACCTACAGTCCAATGTGTGCTGTCCGATTGAGAGTGTGCGTCCAAGTAAAACAGAGTTTCACCTTTGTTGCTCCATCAGCAGAGGTCAGATCCTGCACAGATTTCCATTCCCTACTTTGCCTTCTCCTGCTTCCAGGATTTCTGAGGCCTCATTCTGTCTTTGAAAGTAACAGACCACTCTTCAGAAAGTGTCCTGTGCCAAGGGCTGGGTGAGGGGATGTTTACATTGCTGTGTATATGGGAGGGAGTAAGTGCATGTTGCACTGGTTCTCTGCCAACTGGGCATCGATAAATCAACACTTTCCAGATGTAATTCACAGAAATTTGATGTTGTTTAGCTCTGATTTCTATAAAGCCATGGTTGGAGGGATTGTCTGAAGACTCCAATTTTGACATTGTGTTGATAACACAGTTGCAGTTTTTAAGAATGTTAATAGAATTGATTTACATGTTTTGGGATTTATATGAAAATGAAGTTAGTGTTTGAACCGTACTAAATTTACCTAGAAGTCAGAGTTGTCGAATTTTGTAACATTATGTCAGCTCTAAATAAATTTAGGCAGATAGAAAGTAAAATCGCAGTCCAAAATGTTGAAGGGGACATGTCAACTCTTTAGTGTTGAAGCCTCCAACAGCAACAGGAACCATGAAATACCTATTGAAACCATGAAATAACCGAGAACCTGGGTTTCCGTTGTGCATGTGGTGCCCTATACTCCCAATGATACATACTGGCAAATGTTGGCATTTCAAGGGGTAACATTCCTCTCTAGGAAAGTACAAGAAAATCCAAAAAAATATATACATTTAGGCTTGATTCCAAAAGCAAATACAGGCATTAAACCTATGAGAACCCTGCTGCAGCTATGCTAGGCTATTGAAAAGCAGGTGTTCTTCTATCAGTGATGAGAACGTTTAATCATCCGATCATGTTGGGCAAAGAAATTTAACACAACCAAGACTGCACCCCCAATATATCGTGCACCAGGGGCTTGGCTGAAAAAAAGACGGTCCACCAAACCTGTGTCTTTAAAGTCTTTCACGACTTTTACAGTTCAGGTCACTATCTGACATAAGATTTACCTATACTGTCTTGAAAAACTGAGGCCTAGTACATATTCAAGTTCAGTCAAAGATTCCTCTCACTTACCACACTCCCTTCACCCCAGACAAGACATAAACCCAGCATTTGCTGAATCTAGGGGAAGGTCATCATTTCTTTGAGTGAGCTAATTATTCAAATCCTAACTATTTTAGGTGAGAGTATTTGACCTTTAAGGATTTCACTGTTGTTCACAGAGTGTGAAGATGGAGGAACTCTGATTCTAGGAGGGGCTTGCTCTTCTCCTACTGGCTTCATTGCAGCTCAGGTTCTGATCCTTTAAAATGGATGCCTGAGTGGAGGGGAGGGAAGAGCAAGTGCTTGTTAGCAAGGAGCAAACATGGGAAAAGGATTACCTGGGCTTGGTGAATTTTGGTCTGAATGGATTGTATAAGCCCTTTGGGACCTGTGGATTCTCATGACCTCTTCCAAGAACATGAGCGCTTTTATCATCTCTGCCATCTCTTGTCTTTTAGACGTCAGGAATCTTGGAGCCGTTCTTGGAACAGAGAATTGAGTGTCTTTCTCAAGTGCACGTTGACACTCTGAATGTTTCTGCCAGTATCAAAGAGGTTCAGTAGGTCTCATGAATGTCTTTCGAGCCTGGTATTCTCTAGAGATGTCTCCATGCCGGTATTCTCCATTGTAGCGGAACAACTCTCATCAATATGTTCGCATCTCTCCTCAATCCGTGCAGCCAGCTTTTCTGCCAGCTTCTCTTCGTGTCTCCAATAAAGTCGACATCAACAGGACTGGGCAAGTCTGAAAGTACTTCGGAGCCTCACCAGTAAGCTGATGACAGGCAGATCTTCCACTGTCTGCCCTTTCAGGTTCTGGAAACTTACCCGTGAACTTACGTCTTTGGGCAGCATCTTTATCTCAAACTTACACAGCGTCCCGTACAAAAGACCTAAGCCAATCTCCTCAAAGGGCGGCAGCCCCTCCATCACACTGATCCACCCACAGAATTCTGCCCAGTTACCTTGGATCCACCAGTCACAACAATCCTCGAGGTACACAACAAGATTCCACTTAGAATCCAACCGGTAACTGCCATCCCCAAAGGTTGCTGAATATTGTCATTTTTGGGGGAGGGGCTGCAACAAACGAGAGGTTCCTAAGTTAAATGTGATTCTATCCACTAGCGTGCCATTGGCCTTTTATCTTCCCTCTTTCCTTTGGTTCAGATCTGTATATACAGTACAAATGGGGGGAAGTGTATCCATTTTCAGTTTATGGTTTCACACGTCTTGAAAGTTTCAAACAGCTCACAGTACACAGAGAACCCACTAAAGGAAACCCATGTTTGTGTAATATCCATTCACCCAGAATTCATACACGTCTGTTGCTTTCTGCTGAAATACCCACGCTCTCAGAAAATGGATCCAGTTGTTTCATGGGGGCTGAAATTCCGAGAAATGAAACCAATCCCTATGTGCACTTTACGGTCTGTCTCGTTTGCACTTAGTACAGTTTTGCAGAGCTACTTGTCTTTGTTATAGGCTTATGCCGTTTCTTCTCTACTTAGGGTAGAATATGGCATTCATTCTTGCTGTTGGAAGAATTGTAAGACTATATCACGGACTATGACCAAATCTTATTCAAAATCGGCATTTGGGTTAGGTCACGAAATTCCCTTTTGAATCAATATTTATGAATATTAATGAACGCGTCTGTGTTCTGAATACAAGTCTGTTGAGTACATGCAAGCATCGATGCTGGGTCGATGCGTGCTGAATTATCCTTGATATCACTTTGAGTATATTGTTTGGAATACTCATGGTTTCTTTGGAATATGTCAGCCAACGGAACCCTTTTGGTGTCTGTTTGTTTGTTTGATTGTTGGTTTGTTTGCTTGTTGTTGGTTTTGCAAACACTTTAGGCCAGGCATCACTCCGTTTGCTTCAATCAGAGAGTCATATATGTGAATCACTTAAATAGTGCTTAAAATCACCTATGATTTCCTGCTAACCTCTCCCATCTTATGGCTGTGATGTCCTCCTTGCCTTCTTCTTCTTTCTTGTTTGTAACACACGCTCTTCTTGCATTTCCAATAATGGTTTTTCTTATTTCCATTTTATCTTGCTACTTTTCTATTCAGGGTAGAATTCTCAATATTTCTTTTAGGATAAGTTTTGAACTGCTGAATTCTTTTAAGCTTTGCTGGTCTGTGAATTTCCCTAGCTCTGCCGTTATTAGAAATTTCAGTCATGTGGCTTAGGCTACCCATGATTACAGCTTTTTCTCATTCAGGATATGGCCTATGTCCTTGCACTCCTCCCTGCTCTGGAATATTTCTGCCGAGATATGAGCTGAAAGCCCTATGGAGGTTCTGTTTTGAGTAAATTGCTTTCCTCTAGATGCATTTTAATTCACTGGTGTGATCATGAACTTTGTTGATTTGAATTATACAGCTGCAATTAGGTCTATTGGGATTCCAACTCCTTTGGACGCTCTGTAATTCCTGAAATCGTATAGATGATTCTTTCTTGTCTTTCTGCAAGTTTCAGTCTGACTTTTCTACAATTATCTTTTCAGGCTTTTTTTTGTTAATCTTGCTTTTCCATCTGGGACTCTTACGAATCATACTCTTTCATGATTTGTCTTACACGAGCCTTGAAAAGCAATGTTTGCATTGGTTTGCACTTCTTTTTCCATGTCTTCTTCTGATCGAGAGATTTCTGTTCCCCTGCCTTCACAGTTTTCACGAGTCCGTCTGCATTATCAAGTCTACTTTGGACTGACATTAGCCCTGGTATTGTCTCATCCTTGTGTTTTCTGATATTTTTTGTCTCGTTTTTAGGGTTTCTCCTCCCCTTTCCTGGTATACTGCCTTTTGTGTTTCTGAGACACTGTTGTACTTCATGTTTTCCTCACCTGAGTTTTCACTACTTGCTCTGGTAGCGTTTTGCAGTCTAGATGTTTGAAAGCTTATTTTTTGGGCCTTCAAACTCTTTGGAACTGAAAATGGTACTTCCTGTTTCTTTTACTATACTTCTTTATCTCTACTGGTCAAGTAATATCAGGTATCAAATATAGATTTATAGGGCTTTGTTAAGTGAAAATTTTAGACCAATGCATGTACAAAGTTCCATGATAATTCTGTGAGGACAATTTTCCCTAGGCATTGATGCCATGTCCTGTTCCTGTGTGTGTTGTCTTGTATATCTCTAATTGCTGGTGTTGCCTTTGTTGTGATGAGCACACCATATTATTTCAATTAGTAAAACTTCTTTTTATTGCAATTACCGCACAATTCTGAAAGTGCAGAGTACAAATGCTCTTTTGGAAATGAAGCTTAAAGTTTTCATCTCGGCATTCTGCTGTACGTCATATTGGAGTCTTTCCAAAACAACAAACTGAGAGTGCGCTTGTGCTTTCTACTGCCATGGGAATGTCCCAATGTTACCAGTTCTTCCCAGAGCTTCTATGTCTACAGAAACACCAGTGGAAACATATGTATGGATGTCATACATCAGGGCCTGCTTGAATGATCCCGCAGACCGATCTTTCTGTCCTCTGGGCAGTAAAATGTCAGTGCCATCCAAAATGTAGCATCTGCATTTGGGAGATAATGCTGAAGGAAATGCTTCAACTTCTCACGTTGTGGACTTTGACCACTCTACCTTGATCCCTCATCCTTGGGTCATGGGTGCACCAAAGCAACCACAGAGCTGTACCGAATTCTCTTCCTCAAACCAATCCGTAATCCCTGTCCAGGTTATGACTGTAGCAGATCCTAAACTTTTAAAACTAATTTCAAACGCAAGGGCCTGTGAATCCCTCAGACCGGATGCACGGCTTCTCTGGTTGAGCCCCACACATGCTCTATTGGCAAAATGCCAAATTGATCCTGGGCCTGCAAAATGCAGTGGATGTGGCCATGGCACATATCGAAAAACTCAACCACACACGCCAATGTGGTTGCATTGTTACTGGCAAAACAGGTCGGTTTGCTCTCTTGATAGAACCCACCACAACCCACAATGCACTCCAGATCCCTGAGACTCAGCGTGTGCCATTATCTGAAACTCTATAGCTCATTTTCCGCTGCCTCTGCTAGCTCAAATTTGGCAGATCTGACCTTTGTCTCAGAATACATTTTGGGGATATTTTGTGCTGATTTCTATGAGTTATGTCAGCCAAGCTTCTGCTGTGAACTCTTCTAACTCTCAGCGCATAACCTACAGTCCAATGTGTGCTGTCCTCTTGAGAGTGTGCGTCCAAGTAAAACAGAGTTTCACCTTTGCTGCTCCATCAGCTGAGGTCAGATCCTGCACAGATTTCCATTCCCTACTTTGCCTTCTCCTGCTTCCAGGTTTTCTGAAGCCTCATCCTGTCTTTGGAAGTAACAGACCACTCTTCGGAAAGTGTCCTGTGCCAAGGGCTGGTTGAGTGGAAGTTTACATTGCTGTGTATATGGGAGGGAGTGAGTGCATGTTGCACTGGTTCTCTGCCAACTGGGCATCGATAAATCAACACTTTCCAGATGAAATTCACAGAAATTTGATGTTTGTTTAGCTCTGTTTTCTATAAAGCCATGGTTGGAGGGATTGTCCGAAGACTCCAATTTTGACATTGTGTTGATAACACATTTGAAGTTTTTAAGAAGGTTAATAGAATTGATTTACATGTTTTGGGATTTATATGAAAATGAAGTTAGTGTTTGAAACGTAATAAATTTACCTAGAAGTCAGATTTGTCAAATTTTGTAACATTATGTCAGCTCTAAATAAATTTAGACAGATAGAAAGTAAAATCGCAGTCCAAAATGTTGAAGGGGACATGACAACTCTTTAGTGTTGAAGCCTCCAACAGCAACAGGAACCATGAAGTACCTATTGAAACCATGAAATAACCGAGAACCTGGGTTTCCGTTGTGCATGTGGTGCCCTATACTCCCAATGACACATACTGGCCAATGTTGGCATTTCAAGGGGTAACATTCCTCTCTAGGAAAGTACAAGAAAATCCAAACAAAATATATACATTTAGGCTTGATTCCAAAAGCACATACAGGCATTTTAGCTATGAGAACCCTGCTGCAGCTATGCTAGGCTATTGAAAAGCAGGTGTTATTCTATCAGTGATGAGAACGCTTAATCATCCGATCATGTTGGGCAAAGCAATTTAACACAACCAAGACTGCACCCCCAATATATCGTGCACCCGGGGCTTGGCTGAAAAAAAGACGGTCCACCAAACCTGTGTCTTTAAATTCTTTCACGACTTTTACAGTTCAGGTCAATATCTGACATAAGATTTACCTATAATGTCTTGAAAAACTGAGGCCTAGTACATATTCAAGTTCAGACAAAGATTCCTCTCAATTACCACACTCCCTTCACCCCAGACAAGACATAAACCCAGCATTTGCTGAATCTAGGGGAAGGTCATCATTTCTTTGTGTGAGCTAAGTATTCAATTCCTAACTATTTTAGGCGAGAGTATTTGACCTTTAAGGATTTCCCTGTTGTTCACAGAGTGTGAAGATGGAGGAACTCTGATTCTAGGAGGGGCTTGCTCGTCTCCTACTCTCTTCATTTCAGCTCAGGGTCTGATCCTTTAAAATGGATGCCTGAGTGGAGGGGAGGGAAGAGCAAGTGCTTGATAGCAAGGCCCAAACCTGGGAAAAGGCTTACCTGGGCTTGGTGCATTTTGGTCTGAATGGATTTTATATGCCCTTTGGGACCTGTGGATTCTCATGACCTCTTCCATGAACATGAGCGTTTTTATCATTTCTGCCATCTCTTGTATTTTAGACGTCAGGAATCTTGGAGCCGTTCTTGGAACAGAGAATTGAGTGACTTTCTAAAGTGCACGTTGACACTCTGAATATTTCTGCCAGTATCACAGAGGTTCAGTAGGTCTCATGAATGTCTTTCGAGCCTGGTATTCTCTAGAGATGTCTCCATGCCGGTATTCTCCATTGTAGCGGAACAACTCTCATCAATATGTTCGCATCTCTCCTCAATCCATGCAGCCAGCTTTTCAGCCAGCTTCTCTTCGTGTCTCCCATAAAGTCGACATCAACAGGACTGGGCAAGTCTGAAAGTACTTCGGAGCCTCACCAGTAAGCTGATGACAGGCAGATCTTCCACTGTCTGCCCTTTCAGGTTCTAGAAACTTACCCGTGAACTTACGTCTTTGGGCAGCATCTTTATCTCAAACTTAAACAGCGTCCCGTACAAAAGACCTAAGCCAATCTCCTCAAAGGGCGGCAGCCCCTCCATCACACTGATCCACCCACAGAATTCTGCCCAGTTACCTTGGATCCACCAGTCACAACAATCCTCGAGGTACACAACAAGATTCCACTTAGAATCCAACCGGTAACTGCCATCCCCAAAGGTTGCTGAATATTGTCATTTTTGGGGGAGGGTCTGCAACAAACGAGAGGTTCCTAAGTTAAATGTGATTCTATCCACTAGCGTGCCATTGGCCTTTTATCTTCCCTCTTTCCTTTGGTTCAGATCTGTATATACAGTACAAATGGGGGGAAGTGTATCCATTTTCAGTTTATGTTTTCACACGTCTTGAAAGTTTCAAACAGCTCACAGTACACAGAGAACCCACTAAAGGAAACCCATGTTTGTGTAATATCCATTCACCCAGAATTCATACACGTCTGTTGCTTTCTGCTGAAATACCCACGCTCTCAGAAAATGGATCCAGTTGTTTCATGGGGGCTGAAATTCCGAGAAATGAAACCAATCCCTATGTGCACTTTACGGTCTGTCTCGTTTGCACTTAGTACAGTTTTGCAGAGCTACTTGTCTTTGTTATAGGCTTATGCCGTTTCTTCTCTACTTAGGGTAGAATATGGCATTCATTCTTGCTGTTGGAAGAATTGTAAGACTATATCACGGACTATGACCAAATCTTATTCAAAATCGGCATTTGGGTTAGGTCACGAAATTCCCTTTTGAATCAATATTTATGAATATTAATGAACGCGTCTGTGTTCTGAATACAAGGCTGTTGAGTACATGCAAGCATCGATGCTGGGTCGATGCGTGCTGAATTATCCTTGATATCACTTTGAGTATATTGTTTGGAATACTCATGGTTTCTTTGGAATATGTCAGCCAACGGAACCCTTTTGGTGTCTGTTTGTTTGTTTGATTGTTGGTTTGTTTGCTTGTTGTTGGTTTTGCAAACACTTTAGGCCAGGCATCACTCCGTTTGCTTCAATCAGAGAGTCATATATGTGAATCACTTAAATAGTGCTTAAAATCACCTATGATTTCCTGCTAACCTCTCCCTTCTTATGGCTGTGATGTCCTCCTTGCCTTCTTCTTCTTTCTTGTTTGTAACACACGCTCTTCTTGCATTTCCAATAATGGTTTTTCTTATTTCCATTTTATCTTGCTACTTTTCTATTCAGGGTAGAATTCTCAATATTTCTTTTAGGATAAGTTTTGAACTGCTGAATTCTTTTAAGCTTTGCTGGTCTGTGAATTTCCCTAGCTCTGCCGTTATTAGAAATTTCAGTCATGTGGCTTAGGCTACCCATGATTACAGCTTTTTCTCATTCAGGATATGGCCTATGTCCTTGCACTCCTCCCTGCTCTGGAATATTTCTGCCGAGATATGAGCTGAAAGCCCTATGGAGGTTCTGTTTTGAGTAAATTGCTTTCCTCTAGATGCATTTTAATTCACTGGTGTGATCATGAACTTTGTTGATTTGAATTATACAGCTGCAATTAGGTCTATTGGGATTCCAACTCCTTTGGACGCTGTGTAGTTCCTGAAATCGTATAGATGATTCTTTCTTGTCTTTCTGCAAGTTTCAGTCTGACTTTTCTACAATTATCTTTTCAGGCTTTTTTTTGTTAATCTTGCTTTTCCATCTGGGACTCTTGCGAATCATACTCTTTCATGATTTGTCTTACACGAGCCTTGAAAAGCAATGTTTGCATTGGTTAGCACTTCTTTTTCCATGTCTTCTTCTGATCGAGAGATTTCTGTTCCCCTGCCTTCACAGTTTTCACGAGTCCGTCTGCATTATCAAGTCTACTTTGGACTGACATTAGCCCTGGTATTGTCTCATCCTTGGGTTTTCTGATATTTTTTGTCTCGTTTTTAGGGTTTCTCCTCCCCTTTCCTGGTATACTGCCTTTTGTGTTTCTGAGACACTGTTGTACTTCATGTTTTCCTCACCTGAGTTTTCACTACTTGCTCTGGTAGCGTTTTGCAGTCTAGATGTTTGAAAGCTTATTTTTTGGGCCTTCAAACTCTTTGGAACTGAAAATGGTACTTCCTGTTTCTTTTACTATACTTCTTTATCTCTACTGGTCAAGTAATATCAGGTATCTAATATAGATTTATAGGGCTTTGTTAAGTGAAAATTTTAGACCAATGCGTGTACAAAGTTCCATGATAATTCTGTGAGGACAATTTTCCCTAGGCATTGATGCCATGTCCTGTTCCTGTGTGTGTTGTCTGGTATATCTCTAATTGCTGGTGTTGCCTTTGTTGTGATGAGCACACCATATTATTTCAATTAGTAAAACTTCTTTTTATTGCAATTACCGCACAATTCTGAAAGTGCAGAGTACAAATTCTCTTTTGGAAATGAAGCTTAAAGTTTTCATCTCGGCATTCTGCTGTACGTCATATTGGAGTCTTTCCAAAACAACAAACTGAGAGTGCGCTTGTGCTTTCTACTGCCATGGGAATGTCCCAATGTTACCAGTTCTTCCCAGAGCTTCTATGTCTACAGAAACACCAGTGGAAACATATGTATGGATGTCATACATCAGGGCCTGCTTGAATGATCCCGCAGAACGATCTTTCTGTCCTCTGGGCAGTAAAATGTCAGTGCCATCCAAAATGTAGCATCTGCATTTGGGAGATAATGCTGAAGGAAATGCTTCAACTTCTCACGTTGTGGACTTTGACCACTCTACCTTGATCCCTCATCCTTGGGTCATGGGTGCACCAAAGCAACCACAGAGCTGTACCGAATTCTCTTCCTCAAACCAATCCGTAATCCCTGTCCAGGTTATGACTGTAGCAGATCCTAAACTTTTAAAACTAATTTCAAACGCAAGGGCCTGTGAATCCCTCAGACCGGATGCACGGCTTCTCTGGTTGAGCCCCACACATGCTCTATTAGCAAAATGCCAAATTGATCCTGGGCCTGCAAAATGCAGTGGATGTGGCCATGGCACATATCGAAAAACTCAACCACACACGCCAATGTGGTTGCATTGTTACTGGCATAACAGGTCGGTTTGCTCTCTTGATAGAACCCACCACAACCCACAATGCACTCCAGATCCCTGAGACTCAGCGTGTGCCATTATCTGAAACTCTATAGCTCATTTTCCGCTGCCTCTGCTAGCTCAAATTTGGCAGATCTGACCTTTGACTCAGAATACATTTTGGGGATATTTTGTGCTGATTTCTATGAGTTATGTCAGCCAAGCTTCTGCTGTGAACTCTTCTAACTCTCAGCGCATAACCTACAGTCCAATGTGTGCTGTCCTCTTGAGAGTGTGCGTCCAAGTAAAACAGAGTTTCACCTTTGCTGCTCCATCAGCTGAGGTCAGATCCTGCACAGATTTCCATTCCCTACTTTGCCTTCTCCTGCTTCCAGGTTTTCTGAAGCCTCATCCTGTCTTTGGAAGTAACAGACCACTCTTCGGAAAGTGTCCTGTGCCAGGGGCTGGTTGAGTGGAAGTTTACATTGCTGTGTATATGGGAGGGAGTGAGTGCATGTTGCACTGGTTCTCTGCCAACTGGGCATCGATAAATCAACACTTTCCAGATGAAATTCACAGAAATTTGATGTTTGTTTAGCTCTGTTTTCTATAAAGCCATGGTTGGAGGGATTGTCCGAAGACTCCAATTTTGACATTGTGTTGATAACACATTTGAAGTTTTTAAGAAGGTTAATAGAATTGATTTACATGTTTTGGGATTTATATGAAAATGAAGTTAGTGTTTGAAACGTACTAAATTTACCTAGAAGTCAGATTTGTCAAATTTTGTAACATTATGTCAGCTCTAAATAAATTTAGACAGATAGAAAGTAAAATCGCAGTCCAAAATGTTGAAGGGGACATGTCAGCTCTTTAGTGTTGAAGCCTCCAACAGCAACAGGAACCATGAAGTACCTATTGAAACCATGAAATAACCGAGAACCTGGGTTTCCGTTGTGCATGTGGTGCCCTATACTCCCAATGACACATACTGGCCAATGTTGGCATTTCAAGGGGTAACATTCCTCTCTAGGAAAGTACAAGAAAATCCAAACAAAATATATACATTTAGGCTTGATTCCAAAAGCACATACAGGCATTTTAGCTATGAGAACCCTGCTGCAGCTATGCTAGGCTATTGAAAAGCAGGTGTTCTTCTATCAGTGATGAGAACGCTTAATCATCCGATCATGTTGGGCAAAGCAATTTAACACAACCAAGACTGCACCCCCAATATATCGTGCACCCGGGGCTTGGCTGAAAAAAAGACGGTCCACCAAAACTGTGTCTTTAAATTCTTTCACGACTTTTACAGTTCAGGTCAATATCTGACATAAGATTTACCTATAATGTCTTGAAAAACTGAGGCCTAGTACATATTCAAGTTCAGACAAAGATTCCTCTCAATTACCACACTCCCTTCACCCCAGACAAGACATAAACCCAGCATTTGCTGAATCTAGGGGAAGGTCATCATTTCTTTGTGTGAGCTAAGTATTCAAATCCTAACTATTTTAGGCGAGAGTATTTGACCTTTAAGGATTTCACTGTTGTTCACAGAGTGTGAAGATGGAGGAACTCTGATTCTAGGAGGGGCTTGCTCGTCTCCTACTCTCTTCATTTCAGCTCAGGGTCTGATCCTTTAAAATGGATGCCTGAGTGGAGGGGAGGGAAGAGCAAGTGCTTGATAGCAAGGCCCAAACCTGGGAAAAGGCTTACCTGGGCTTGGTGCATTTTGGTCTGAATGGATTTTATATGCCCTTTGGGACCTGTGGATTCTCATGACCTCTTCCAAGAACATGAGCGTTTTTATCATTTCTGCCATCTCTTGTATTTTAGACGTCAGGAATCTTGGAGCCGTTCTTGGAACAGAGAATTGAGTGACTTTCTAAAGTGCACGTTGACACTCTGAATATTTCTGCCAGTATCACAGAGGTTCAGTAGGTCTCATGAATGGCTTTCGAGCCTGGTATTCTCTAGAGATGTCTCCATGCCGGTATTCTCCATTGTAGCGGAACAACTCTCATCAATATGTTCGCATCTCTCCTCAATCCGTGCAGCCAGCTTTTCTGCCAGCTTCTCTTCGTGTCTCCCATAAAGTCGACTTCAACAGGACTGGGCAAGTCTGAAAGTACCTCGGAGCCTCACCAGTAAGCTGATGACAGGCAGATCTTCCACTGTCTGCCCTTTCAGATTCTGGAAACTTACCCGTGAACTTAGGTCTTTGGGAAGCATCTTTATCTCAAACTTACACAGCGTCCCGAACAAAAGACCTAAGCCAATCTCCACAAAGGGCGGCAGCCCCTCCATCACACTGATCCACACACAGAATTCTGCCCAGTTACCTTGGATCCACCAGTCACAACAAGCCTCGAGGTACACACCAAGATTCCACTTAGAATCCAACCGGTAACTGCCATCCCCAAAGGTTGCACAATATTGTAATTTTTGGGGGAGGGGCTGCATCAAACGAGAGGTTCCTAAGTTAAATGTGATTCTATCCACTAGCGTGCCATTGGCCTTTTATCTTCCCTCTTTCCTTTGGTTCAGATCTGTATATACAGTACAAATGGGGGGAAGTGTATCCATTTTCAGTTTATGGTTCACACGTCTTGAAAGTTTCGAACAGCTCACAGTACACAGAGAACCCACTAAAGGAAACTCATGTTTGTGTAATATCCATTCACCCAGAATTCATATACGTCTGTTGCTTTCTGCTGAAATACCCACGCTCTCAGAAAATGGATCCAGATGTTTCATGGGGACTGAAATTCCGAGAAATGAAACCAATCCATATGTGCACTTTACGGTCTGTCTCGTTTGCCCTTAGTACAGTTTTGCAGAGCTACTTGTATTTGTTATAGGCTTATGCCGTTTCTTCTCTACTTAGGGTTGAATATGGCATTCATTCTTGCTTTTGGAAGAATTGTAAGACTATATCACGGACTATGAACAAATCTTATTCAAAATCGGCATTTGGGTTAGGTCACGAAATTCCCTTTTGAATCAATATTTATGAATATTAATGAACGCGTCTGTGTTCTGAATACAAGGCTGTTGAGTACATGCAAGCATCGATACTGGGTCGATGCGTGCTGAATAATCCTTGATATCACTTTGAGTATTTTGTTTGGAATACTCATGATTTCTTTGGATTATGTCAGCCAACGGAACCCTTTTGGTGTCTGTTTGTTTAATTGATTGTTGGTTTGTTTGCTTGTTGTTGGCTTTGCAAAAACTTTAGGCCAGGCATCACTCCGTTTGCTTCAATCAGAGAGTCATATATGTGAATCACTTAAATAGTGCTTAAAATCACCTATGATTTCCTGCTAACCTCTCCCTTCTTATGGCTGTGATGTCCTCCTTGCCTTCTTCTTCTTTCTTGTTTGTAACACACGCTCTTCTTGCATTTCCAATAATGGTTTTTCTTATTTCCATTTTATCTTGCTACTTTTCTATTCAGGGTAGAATTCTCAATATTTCTTTTAGGATAAGTTTTGAACTGCTGAATTCTTTTAAGCTTTGCTGGTCTGTGAATTTCCCTAACTCTGCCGTTATTACAAATTTCAGTCATGTGGCTTAGGCTACCCATGATTACAGATTTTTCTCATTCAGGTTATGGCCTATGTCCTTGCACTCCTCCCTGCTCTGGAATATTTCTGCCGAGATATGAGCTTAAAGCCCTATGGAGGTTCTGTTTTGAGTAAATTGCTTTCCTCTAGATGCATCTTAATTCACTGGGGTGATCATGAACTTTGTTGATTTGAATTATACAGATGCAATTAAGTCTATTGGGATTCCAACTCCTTTGGACGCTGTGTAGTTCCTGAAATCGTATACATGATTCTTTCTTGTCTTTCTGCAAGTTTCAGTCTGACTTTTCTACAATTATCTTTTCAGGCTTTTTTTTTGTTAATGTTGCTTTTCAATCTGGGTCTCTTACGAATCATACTCTTTCATGCTTTGTCTTACACCAGCCTTCAAAAGCAATGTTTGCATTGGTTTGCACTTCTTTTTCCATGTCTTCTTCTGATCGAGAGATTTCTGTTCCCCTGCCTTCACAGTTTTCACGAGTCCGTCTGCATTATCAAGTCTGCTTTGGACTGACATTAGCCCTGGTATTGTCTCATCCTTGGGTTTTCTGATATTTTTTGTCTCGTTTTTAGGGTTTCTCCTCCCCTTTCCTGGTATACTTCCTTTTGTGTTTCTGAGACACTGTTGTACTTCATGTTTTCTTCACCTGAGTTTTCACTACTTGCTCTGGTAGAGTTTTGCAGTCTAGATGTTTGAAAGCTTATTTTTTGGGCCTTCAAACTCTTTGGAACTGAAAATGGTACTTCCTGTTTCTTTTAGTATACTTCTTTATCTCTAATGGTCAAGTAATATCAGGTATCTAATATAGATTTATAGGGCTTTGTTTAGTGAAAATTTTAGACCATTAGGTGTACAAAGTTCCATGATATTTCTGTGAGGACAATTTTCCCTAGGCATTGATGCCATGTCCTGTTCCTGTGTGTGTTGTCTGGTATATCTCTAATTGCTGGTGTTGCCTTTGTTGTGATGAGCACACCATATTATTTCAATTAGTAAAACTTCTTTTTATTGCAATTACCGCACAATTCTGAAAGTGCAGAGTACAATTCCTCTTTTGGAAAGGAAGCTTAAAAGTTTTCAGCTCGGCATTCTGCTGTACGTCATATTGGAGTCTTTACAAAAGAGCAAACTGAGAGTGCGCTTGTGCTTTCTATTGCCATGGGAATGTCCCAATGTTACCAGTTCTTCCCAGAGCTTCTCTGTCTACAGAAACACCAGTGGAAACATATGTATGGATGTCATACATCAGGGCCTGCTGGAATGATCCCGCAGACCGATCTTTGTGTCCTCAGGGCAGTACCACGTCAGTGCCATCAAAACTGTGGCATCTGCATTTGGGAGATAATGCTGAAGGAAATGCTTCAACTTCTCACGTTGTGGAGTTTGACCACTTTTCCTTGATCCCTCATCCTTGGGTCATGGGTGAACGAAAGCAACCCCAGTGCTGTACCGAATACTCTTCCTCAAACCAATCCGTAATCCCTGTCCAGGTTATGAATGTAGCAGATCCTAAAGCATTCAATACTGATTTCAAACCCAAGGGCCACTGAATCCTTCAGACCAGATGCACGGCTTCTCTGCTTGAGCCCCACACGTGTTTATTGGCAAAATGCAAAATTGATCCTGGGCCTGCAAAATGCAGTGGATGTGGCCATGGCACATATCGAAAAACTCAAACACACGCCAATTTGGTTGCATTCTTACTGGGGTAACAGGTCGGTTTGCTCTCTTGATAGAACCCACCACAACCCACAACGCACTCCAGATCCCTGAGACCCAGCGTGTGCCATTATCTGAAGCTCTATAGCTCATTTTCCGCTGCCTCTGCTAGCTCAAATTTGGCAGATCTGATGTTGGTCTCAGAATCCATTGTGGGGATATTTTGTGCTGATTTCTATGAGTTATGTCAGCCAAGCATCTGCTGTGAACTCTTCAAACACTCAGCGCATTACATACAGTCCCAAGTGCTGTCCACTTGAGAGTGTGCGTCCAAGTAAAACAGAGTTTCACCTTTGCTGCTCCATCAGCAGAGGTCAGATCCTGCACAGATTTCCATTCTCTACTTTGCCTTCTCCTGCTTCCAGGATTTCTGAGGCCTCATCCTGTCTTTGGAAGTAACAGACCACTCTTTGGAAATTGTCCTGTGCCAAGGGCTGGGTGAGTGGAAGTTTACATTACTGTGAACATGGGAGGGAGTGAGCGCAGGTTGCACTGGTTCTCTGCCAACTGGGCATCGATAAATCAACACTTTCCAGATGTAATTCACAGAAATTTGATGTTTGTTTAGCTCTGTTTTCTAAAAAGCCATGGTTGGTGGGATTGTTCGAAGACACCAATTTTGACATTGTGTTGATAACACAGTTGCAATTTTTAAGAAGGTTAATAGAATTGATTTACAGGTTTTGGGATTTATATGAAAATGAAGTTAGTGTTTGAAACGTACTAAATTTACCTAGAATTCAGACTTGTGAATATTTGTAACATTATGTCAGCTCTAAGAAAAATGTAGACAGATAGAAAGTAAAATCGCAGTCCAAAATGTTGAAGGGGACATGTCAACTCTTTAGTGTTGAAGCCTCCAACAGCAACAGGAACCATAAAATACCTATTGAAACCATGAAATAATCGAGAATCTGGTTTTCCGTTGTGAATGTGATGCCCTATAATCCCAATGACACATACTGCCCAATGTTGGCTTATTAAGGGGTAACATTACTGTCTAGGGAAGTACAAGAAAAACCAAACAAAATGTATACATATAGTCTTGATTCCAAAAGCACATACAGGTATTTTAGCTATGAGAAACCTGCTGCAGCTATGCTAGGCTTTTGAAAACAGGTGTTTTTCTATCAGTGATGAGAACGCTTAATCACCTGATTATGTTGGGTATAGCAATTTAACACAATCAAGTCTTCACCCACAGTATATCGTGCACCCAGGGCTTGGCTGAAGGGAAAGACGGTCCAACAAACCATTGTCTTTAAAGTCTTTCACGACTTTTACAGTTCACCTCACTATCTGACATAATATTTACCTATATTGTCTTGAAAAACTGAAGCCTGGTACATATTCAATTTCAGTCAAAGCTTCCTCTCACTTACGACACTCCCTTCACCCCAGACAAGACATAAACCCAGCATTTGCTGAATCTAGGGGAAGGTCATCATTTCTTTGTGTGAGTTAAGTATCCAATACCTAACTATTTTAGGCGAGAGTATTTGACCTTTAAGGATTTCACTGTTGTTCACAGAGTGTGAAGATGGAGGAACTCTGATTCTAGGAGGGGCTTGCTCTTCTCCTACTGGCTTCATTGCAGCTCAGGTTCTGATCCTTTAAAATGGATGCCTGAGTGGAGGGGAGGGAAGAGCAAGTGCTTGATAGCAAGGCCCAAACCTGGGAAAAGGCTTACCTGGGCTTGGTGCATTTTTGTCTGAATGGTTTGTAAATGCCCCTTGGGACCTGTGGATTCTCATGACTTCTTCCAAGAACATGAGCACTTTTATCATCTCTGCCATCTCTTCTCTTTTAGATGCAGAAATCTTGGAGCCGTTCTTGGGGCAGAGAATTGAGTGACTTTGTCAAGTGCACGTTGACACTCTGAATGTTTCTGCCAGTATCACAGAGGTTCAGTTGGTCTCATGAATGTGTTTCGAGCCTGGTATTCTCTAGAGATGTCTCCATGCCAGTATTCTCGATTGTAGCGGAACAACTCTCATAAAAATTTTCGCATCTATCCTCAATACGTGCAGCCAACTTTTCTGCCAGCTTCTCTTCGTGTCTCCCATAAAGTCGACTTCAACAGGACTGGGCAAGTCTGAAAGTACCTCGGAGCCTCCCAGTAATCTGATGACAGGCAGATCTTCCACAGTCTGCCCTTTCAGGTTCTGGAACCTTACCCGTGATCTTAGGTCTTGGGCAGCAGCATTATCTCGAAATTACACAGCGTCCCGAACAAAAGACCTAAGCCAAACACCACAAATGGCGGCAGACCCACCATCATACTGATCAACCCGCAGAATTCTGCTCAGTTTCTTGGTTCCACCAGCCACAAAAAGCCTCGTGGTACACACTAAGATTCCACCTAAAATCTAACCGGAAACTTATATCCCCAAAGTTTGCTGAATATTGTCAGTGTGGGGGGAGGGGCTGCATCAAACGAGAGGTTCCTAATTTAAATGTGATTGTATCCACTAGTGTGCCATTGGCCTTTTATCTTCCCTCTTTCCTTTGGTTCAGATCTGTATATACAGTACAAACGGAGGTAAGTGTGTCCATTTTAAGTTTATGGATTCACACGTCTTGAAAGTTTCGAACAGCTCACTGTACACAGAGAACCCACCAAAGGAAACTCATGTTTGTGTAATATCCATTCACCCAGAATGCATAAACTTCTGTTGCTTTCTGCTGAAATACCCACGCTCTCAGAAAATGGATCCAGTTTTTACATGGGGGCTGAAATTCCGAGAAATGAAACCAATTCCTATGTGCACTTTACGGTCTGTCTCGTTTGCTCTTAGTACAGTTTTGCAGAGCTAATTGTCTTTGTTATAGGCTTATGCCGTTTCTTCTCTACTTAGGGTAGTATATGGCATTCATTCTTGCTGTTGGAAGAATTGTAAGACTATATCACGGACTATGACCAAATCTTATTCAAAATCGGCATTTGGGTTAGGTCACGAAATTCCCTTTTGAATCAATATTTATGAATATTAATGAACGCGTCTGTGTTCTGAATAAAAGGCTGTTGAGTACATGCAAGCATCAATACTGGGTCGATGCGTGCTGAATGATCCTTGATATCACTTTGAGTATTTTGTTTGGAATACTCATGGTTTCTTTGGTATATATCAGCCAACGGAACCCTTTTGGTGTCTGATTTTTGTTTCATTGTTGCTTTGTATGCTTGTTGTTGGTTTTGCAATCACTTTAGGCCAGGCATCACTCCGTTGGCTTCAATCAGAGAGTCATATATGTGAATTACTTAAATAGTGCTTAAAATCACCTATGATTTCCTGCTAACCTCTCCCATCTTATGGCTGTGATGTCCTCCTTGCCTCCTTCTTCTTTCTTGTTTGTAACACACGCTCTTCTTGCATTTCCAATAATGGTTTTTCTTATTTCCATTTTATCTTGCTACTATTCTTTTCAGGGTAGAATTCCCAATATTTCTTTTAGGATAAGTTTTGAACTGCTGAATTCCTTTAAGATTTGCTGGTCTGTGAATTTCCCTAGCTCTGCCGTTTTTAGAAATTTCAGTCATGTGGCTTAGGCTACCCATGATTACAGCTTTTTCTCATTCAGGATATGGCCAATGTCCTTGCACTCCTCCCTGCTCTGGAATATTTCTGCCGAGATATGAGCTGAAAGCCCTATGGAGGTTCTGTTTTGAGTAAATTGCTTTCCTCTAGATGCATTTTATTTCACTGGGGTGATCATGAACTTTGTTGATTTGAATTATACAGCTGCAATTAGGTCTATTGGGATTCCAACTCCTTTGGACGCTGTGTAGTTCCTGAAATCGTATAGATGATTCTTTCTTGTCTTTCTGCAAGTTTCAGTCTGACTTTTCTACAATTATCTTTTCAGGCTTTTTTTTTGTTAATCTTGATTTTCCATCTGGGACTCTTACGAATCATACTCTTTCATGCTTTGTCTTACACCAGCAATCAAAAGCAGTGTTTGCATTAGTTTGCACTTCTTTTTCTATGTCTTCTTCTGATCGAGAGATTTCTGTTCCCCTGCCTTCACAGTTTTCACGAGTCCGTCTGCATTATCAAGTCTGCTTTGGACTGACATTAGCCCTGGTATTGTCTCATCCTTGGGTTTTCTGATATTTTTTGTCTCATTTTTAGGGTTTCTCCTCCCCTTTCTTGGTATACTGCCTTTTGTGATTCTGAAACACTGTTGTATTTCATGATTTCCTCACCTGAGTTTTCACTACTTGCTCTGGTAGCGTTTTGCAGTCTAGATGTTTGAAAGCTTATTTTTTGGGCCTTCAAATTCTTTGGAACTGAAAATGGTACTTCCTGTTTCTTTTAGTATACTTCTTTATCTCTACTGGTCAAGTAATATCAGGTATCTAATATAGATTTATAGGGCTTTGTTAAGTGAAAATTTTAGACCATTTGGTGTACAAAGTTCCATGATATTTCTGTGAGGACAATTTTCCCTAGGCATTGATGCCATGTCCTGTTCCTGTGTGTGTTGTCTGGTATATCTCTAATTGCTGGTGTTGCCTTTGTTGTGATGAGCACACCATATTATTTCAATTAGTAAAACTTCTTTTTATTGCAATTACCGCACAATTCTGAAAGTGCAGAATACAATTCCTCTTTTGGAAATGAAGCTTAAAAGATTTCAGCTCAGCATTCTGCTGTAAGTCATATTGGAGTCTTTCCAAAACAGCAAACTGAGAGTGCGCTTGTGCTTTCTACTTCCATGGGAATATCCCAATGTTACCAGTTCTTCCCAGAGCTTCTATGTCTACAGAAACACCAGTGGAAACATATGTAAAGATGTCATACATCAGGGCCTGCTTGAATGATCCCGCAGACCGATCTTTGTGTCCTCAGGGCAGTACCACGTCAGTGCCATCCAAAATGAAGGATCTGAATTTGGGAGATAATGCTGAAGGGAATGCTTCAACTTCTCACGTTGTGGACTTTGACCACTCTTCCTTGATCCCTCATCCTTGAGTCATGGGTGACGAAACAACCACAGAGCTGTACCGAATCCTCTTCCTCAAACCAATCCGTAATCCCTGTCCAGGTTATGACTGTAGCAGATCCTAAAGCATTTAAAACTGATTTCAAACCCAAGGGCTACTGAATCCCTCAGACCAGATGCACGGCTTCTCTGCTTGAGCCCCATACTGGCTTTATTGGCAAAATGCCAAATTGATCCTGGGCCTGCAAGATGCAGTGGATGTGGCCATGGCACATATCAAAAAACTCAACCACACACGCCAATGTGGTTGCATTTTTCTGGGGTAACAGGTCGGTTTGCTCTCTTAATTGAACCCACCACAACCCACAATGCACTCCAGATCCCTGAGACTCAGCGTGTGCCATTATCTGTAGCTCTATATCTCATTTTCCACTTCCATTGCTAGCTTAAATTTGGCAGAACTGATGTTTGTCTCAGAATCCATTGTGGGGATATTTTGTGCTGATTTCTATGAGTTATGTCAGCCAAGCTTCTGCTGTGAACTCTTCTAACTCTCAGCGCATAACCTACAGTCCAATGTGTGCTGTCCGCTTGAGAGTGTGCGTCCAAGTAAAACAGAGTTTCACCTTTGCTGCTCCATCAGCAGAGGTCAGATCCTGCACAGATTTCCATTCCCTACTTTGCCTTCTCCTGCTTCCAGGTTTTCTGAGGCCTCATCCTGTCTTTGGAAGTAACAGACCACTCTTCGGAAAGTGTCCTGTGCCAAGGGCTGGGTGAGTGGAAATTTACATTGCTGTGTATATGGGAGGGAGTGAGTGCATGTTGCACTGGTTCTCTGCCAACTGGGCATCGATAAATCAACACTTTCCAGATGTAATTCACAGAAATTTGATGTTTGTTTAGCTCTGTTTTCTATAAAGCCATGGTTGGAGGGATTGTCCGAAGACTCCAATTTTGACATTGTGTTGATAACACAGTTGCAGTTTTTAAGAAGGTTAATAGAATTGATTTACATGTTTTGGGATTTATATGAAAATGAAGTTAGTGTTTGAAACGTACTAAATTTACCTAGAAGTCAGAGTTGTCAAATTATCTAACATTAGGTCAGCTCTAAATAAATTTAGACAGATAGAAAGTAAAATCGCAGTCCAAAATATTGAAGGGGACATGTCAACTCTTTAGTGTTGAAGCCTCCAACAGCAACAGGAACCATGAAGTACCTATTGAAACCATGAAATAACCGAGAACCTGGGTTTCCGTTGTGCATGTGGTGCCCTATACTCCCAATTACACATACTGGCCAATGTTGGCATTTCAAGGGGTAACATTCCTCTCTAGGAAAGTACAAGAAAATCCAAACAAAATATATACATTTAGGCTTGATTCCAAAAGCAAATACATGCATTTTAGCTAAGAGAACCCTGCTGCAGCTATGCTAGGCTATTGAAAAACAGGTGTTCTTCTAACAGTGTTGAGAACGCTTAAATATCCGATCATGTTGGGCAAAGCAATTTAACACAACCAAGACTGCACCCCCAATATATCGTGCACCCGGGGCTTGGCTGAAAAAAAGACGGTCCACCAAACCTGTGTCTTGAAATTCTTTCACGACTTTTACAGTTCAGGTCACTATCTGACATAAGATTTACCTATACTGTCTTGAAAAAGTAAGGCCTAGCACATATTCAAGTTCAGTCAAAGATTCCTCTCACTTACCACACTCCCTTCACCCCAGACAAGACATAAACCCAGCATTTGCTGAATCTAGGGGAAGGTCATCATTTCTTTGTGTGAGCTAAGTATTCAATTCTTAACTATTTTAAGCGAGAGTATTTGACCTTTAAGGATTTCACTGTTGTTCACAGAGTGTGAAGATGGAGGAACTCTGATTCTAGGAGGGGCTTGCTCTTCTCCTACTGGCTTCATTGCAGCTCAGGTTCTGATCCTTTAAAATGGATGCCTGAGTGGAGGGGAGGGAAGAGCAAGTGCTTGATAGCAAGGCCCAAACCTGGGAAAAGGCTTACCTGGGCTTGGTGCATTTTGGTCTGAATGGATTGTAAATGCCCCTTGGGACCTGTGGATTCTCATGACCTCTTCCAAGAACATGAGCGCTTTTATCATCTCTGCCATCTCTTGTCTTTTAGACGTCAGGAATCTTGGAGCCGTTCTTGGAACAGCGATTTGAGTGACTTTCTCAAGTGAACGTTGACACTCCGAATGTTTCTGCCAGTATCACAGAGGTTCAGTAGGTCTCATGAATGGCTTTCGAGCCTGGTATTCTCTAGAGATGTCTCCATGCCGGTATTCTCCATTATAGCGGAACAACTCTCATCAATATGTTCGCATCTCTCCTCAATCCGTGCAGCCAGCTTTTCTGCCAGCTTCTCTTCGTGTCTCCCATAAAGTCGACATCAACAGGACTGGGCAAGTCTGAAAGTACCTCGGAACATCACCAGTAAGATGATGACAGGCAGATCTTCCACTGTCTGCCCTTTCAGGTTCTGGAAACTTACCCGTGAACTTAGGTCTTTGGGCAGCATCTTTATCTCAAACTTACACAGCGTCCCGAACAAAAGACCTATGCCAATCTCCACAAAGGGCGGCAGCCCCTCCATCACACTGATCCACACCCAGAATTCTGCCCAGTTACCTTGGGTCCACCAGTCAAAACAAGCCTCGAAGTACACACCACGATTCCACTTAGAATCCAACCGGTAACTGTCATCCCCAAATGTTGCTCAATATTGTCATTTTTGTGGGAGGGGCTGCATCAAACGAGAGGATCCTAAGTTAAATGTGATTCTATCCACTAGCGTGCCATTGGACTTTTATCTTCCCTCCTTCCTTTGGTTCAGATCTGTATATACAGTACAAACGGAGGGAAGTGTGTCCATTATTAGTTTATGTTTTCACACGTCTTGAAACTTTCTAACATCTCACAGTACACAGACATCCCACTAAAGGAAACTCATGTTTGTGTAATATCCATTCACCCAGAATACATATCCGTCTGTTGCTTTCTGCTGAAACACCCTCGCTCTCAGAAAATGGATCAATTTGTTTCATGGGGTCTGAAATTCCGAGAAATGAAACCAATCCCAATGTGCACATTACTGTCTGTCTCGTTTGTTCTTAGTAATGTTTTGCTGAGCTAATTGTTTTGTTATAGGCTTATGCCGTTTCTTCTCTTCTTAGGGTAGAATATGGCATTCATACTAGCTTTTGGAAGAATTGTAAGACTTTATCACGGACTATGACCAAGTCTTATTCAAAATCGGCATTTGGGTTAGGTCACGAAATTCCCTTTTGTATCAATATTTATTAATATTAATTCACGCGTCTGTGTTCTGAATACAAGGCTGTTGAGTAAATGCAAGCATCGATACTGGGTCGATACGTGCTGAATGATCCTTGATATCACTTGAGTATTTTGTTTGGAATACTCATGGTTTCTTTGGAATATATCAGCCAACGGAACCCTTTTGGTGCCTGTTTGTTTGTTTGATTGTTGGTTTGTTAGCTTGTTGTTGGTTTTGCAAACACTTTAGGCCAGGCATCACTCCGTTTGCTTCAATCAGAGAATCATATATGTGAATCACTTAAATTGTGCTTAAAATCACCTATGATTTCCTGCTAATCTCTCCCATCTTATGGCTGTGATGTCCTCCTTGCCTTCTTCTTCTTTCTTGTTTGTAACACAAGCTCTTCTTGCATTTCCAATAATGGTTTTTCTTATTTCCATTTTATCTTGTTACTATTCTATTCAGGGTAGAATTCTCAATATTTCTTTTAGGATAAGTTTTGAACTGCTGAATTCCTTTAAGATTTGCTGGTCTGTGAATTTCCCTAGCTCTGCCTTTATTAGAAATTTCAGTCATGTGGCTTAGGCTACCCATGATTACAGCTTTTTCTCATTCAGGATATGGCCTATGTCCTTGCACTCCTCCCAGCTCTGGAATATTTCTGCCGAGATATGAGCTGAAAGCCCTATGGAGGTTCTGTTTTGAGTAAATTGCATTTCTCTAGATGCATTTTAATTCACTGGTGTGATCATGAACTTTGTTGATTTGAATTATACAGCTGCAATTAGGTCTATTGGGATTCCAACTCCTTTGGACGCTGTGTAGTTCCTGAAAACGTATAGATGATTCTTCCTTGTCTTTCTGCAAGTTTCAGTCTGACTTTTCTACAATTATCTTTTCTGGCTTTTATTTGTTAATCTTGCTTTTCCATCTGGGACTCTTACGAATCATACTCTTTCATGCATTGTCTTACAGCAGGCTTCACAAGCAATGTTTGCATTAGTTTGCACTTCTTTTTCTATGTCTTTTTCTGATAGAGAGATATCTGTTCCCCTGCCTTCACAGTTTTTATGAGTCCGTCTGCATTATCAAGTCTGCTTTGGACTGACATTAGCCCTGGTATTGTCTCATCCTTGGGTTTTCTGATATTTTTTGTCTCGTTTTTAGGGTATCGCCTCCCCTTTCCTGGTATACTGCCTTTTGTGATTCTGAGACACTGTTGTACTTCATGTTTTCCTCACCTGAGTTTTCACTACTTGCTCTGGTAGCGTTTTGCAGTCTAGATGTTTGAAAGCTTATTTTTTGGGCCTTCAAACTCTTTGGAACTGAAAATGGTACTTCCTGTTTCTTTTAGTATACTTCTTTATATCTAAAGGTCAAGTAATATCAGGTATCTAATATAGATTTATAGGGCTTTGTTAAGTGAAAATTTTAGACCATTGTGTGTACAAAGTTCCATGATATTTCTGTGAGGACAATTTTCCCTAGGCATTGAAGCCATGTCCTGTTCCTGTGTGTGTTGTCTGGTATATCTCTAATTGCTGGTGTTGCCTTTTTTGTGATGAGCACACAATATTATTTCAATTAGTAAAACTTCTTTTTATTGCAATTACCGCACAATTCTGAAAGCGCAGAGTACAATACCTCTTTTGGAAAGGAAGATTAAAAGTTTTCAGCTCGGCATTCTGCTGTACGTCATATTGGAGTCTTTCCAAAACAGCAAACTGAGAGTGCGCTTGTGCTTTCTATTGCCATGGGAATGTCCCAATGTTACCAGTTCTTCCCAGAGCTTCTCTGTCTACAGAAACACCAGTGGAAACATATGTATGGATGTCATACATCAGGGCCTGCTTGAATGATCACGCAGACGGGTCTTTGTGTCCTCTGGGCAGTAACATGTCAGTGCCATCCAAAATGTGGCATCTGCATTTGGGAGATAATGCTGAAGGAAATGCTTCAACTTCTCACGTTGTGGACTTTGACCACTCTACCTTGATCCCTCATCCTTGGTTCATGGGTGCACCAAAGCAACCACAGAGCTGTACCGAATTCTCTTCCTCAAACCAATCCGTAAGCCCTGTCCAGGTTATGACTGTAGCAGATCCTAAAGCTTTTAATACTAATTTCAAACCCAAGGGCCTCTGAATCCCTCAGACCGGATGCACGGCTTCTCTGGTTGAACCCCACACATGCTCTATTGGCAAAATGCCAAATTGATCCTGGGCCTGCAAGATGCAGTGGATGTGGCCATGGCACATATCGAAAAACTCAACCACACACGCCAATGTGGTTGCATTTTTACTGGCTTTACCGGTCGGTTTGCTCTCTTGATAGAACCCACCACAACCCACAATGCACTCCAGATCCCTGAGACTCAGCGTGTGCCATTATCTGAAGCTCTATAGCTCATTTTCCGCTGCCTCTGCTAGCTCAAATTTGACAGATCTGATCTTGGTCTCAGAATATATTTTGGGGATATTTTGTGCTGATTTCTATGAGTTATGTCAGCCAAGCTTCTGCTGTGAACTCTTCTAACTCTCAGCGCATAACCTACAGTCCAATGTGTGCTGTCCGCTTGAGAGTGTGCGTCCAAGTAAAACAGAGTTTCACCTTTGCTGCTCCATCAGCAGAGGTCAGATCCTGCACAGATTTCCATTCCCTACTTTGCCTTCTCCTGCTTCCAGGTTTTCTGAGGCCTCATCCTGTCTTTGGAAGTAACAGACCACTCTTCGGAAAGTGTCCTGTGCCAAGGGCTGGGTGAGTGGAAGTTTACATTGCTGTGTATATGGGAGGGAGTGAGTGCATGTTGCACTGGTTCTCTGCCAACTGGGCATCGATAAATCAACACTTTCCAGATGTAATTCACAGAAATTTGATGTTTGTTTAGCTCTGTTTTCTATAAAGCCATGGTTGGAGGGATTGTCCGAAGACTCCAATTTTGACATTGTGTTTAAAACACAGTTGCAGTTTTTAAGAATGTTAATAGAATTGATTTACATGTTTTGGGATTTATGTGAAAATGAAGTTAGTGTTTGATACGTACTAAATTTACCTAGAAGTCAGAGTTGTCAAATTTTGTAACATTTTGTCAGCTCTAAGTAAATTTACACAGATAGAAAGTAAAATCGCAGTCCAAAATTTTGAAGGGGACATGTCAACTCTTTAGTGTTGAAGCCTCCAACAGCAACAGGAACCATGAAGTACCTATTGAAACCATGAAATAACCGAGAACCTGGGTTTCCGTTGTGCATGTGGTGCCCTATACTCCCAATGACACATACTGGCCAATGTTGGCATTTCAAGGGGTAACATTCCTCTCTAGGAAAGTACAAGAAAATCCAAACAAAATATTTACATTTAGGCTTGATTCCAAAAGCACATACAGGCATTTTAGCTATGAGAACCCTGCTGCAGCTATGCTAGGCTATTGAAAAGCAGGTGTTCTTCTATCAGTGATGAGAACGCTTAATTATCTGATCATGTAGGGCAGAGCAATTTAACACAACCAAGACTGCACCCCCAATATATCGTGCACCCGGGCTTGGCTGAAAAAAAGACGGTCCACCAAACCTGTGTCTTGAAAGTCTTTCACGACTTTTACAGTTCAGGTCACTATCTGACATAAGATTTACCTATACTGTCTTGAAAAAGTAAGGCCTAGCACATATTCAAGTTCAGTCAAAGATTCCTCTCACTTACCACACTCCCTTCACCCCAGACAAGACATAAACCCAGCATTTGCTGAATCTAGGGGAAGGTCATCATTTCTTTGTGTGAGCTATGTATTCAATTCCTAAGTATTTAAGGCGAGAGCATTTGACCTTTAAGGATTTCACTGTTGTTCACAGAGTGTGAAGATGGAGGAACTCTGATTCTAGGAGGGGCTTGCTCTTCTCCTACTGGCTTCATTGCAGCTCAGGGTCTGATCCTTTAAAATGGATGCCTGAGTGGTGGGGAGGGAAGAGCAAGTGCTTGATAGCAAGGCCCTTACCTGGAAAAAGGATTACCTGGGCTTGGTGTATTTTGGTCTGAATCGATTTTATAAGCCCTTTGGGACCTGTGGATTCTCATGACCTCTTCCAAGAACATGAGCGCTTTTATCATCTCTGCCATCTCTTGTCTTTTAGACATCAGGAATCTTGGAGCCGTTCTTGGAACAGAGAATTGAGTGACTTTCTCAAGTGCAAGTTGAAACTCTGAATGTTTCTGCCAGTATCACAGTGGTTCAGTAGGTCTCATGAAGGTCTTTCGAGGCTGGTATTCTCTAGAGATGTCTCCATGCCGGTATTCTCCATTGTAGCGGAACAACTCTCATCAATATGTTCGCATCTCTCCTCAATCCGTGCAGCCAGCTTTTCTGCCAGCTTCTCTTCGTGTCTCCCATAAAGTCGACATCAACAGGACTGGGCAAGTCTGAAAGTACCTCGGAGCCTCACCAGTAAGCTGATGACAGGCAGATCTTCCACTGTCTGCCCTTTCAGGTTCTGGAAACTTACCCGTGAACTTAGGTCTTTGGGCAGCATCTTTATCTCAAACTTACACAGCGTCTCGAACAAAAGACCTAAGCCAATCTCCACAAAGGGCGGCAGCCCCTCCATCACACTGATCCACCCACAGAATTCTGCCCAGTTACCTTGGATCCACCAGTCACAACAAGCCTCGAGGTACACACCAAGATTCCACTTAGAATCCAACCGGTAACTGCCATCCCCAAAGGTTGCTGAATATTGTCATTTATGGGTGAGAGGCTGCATCAAACGAGAGGTTCCTAAGTTAAATGTGATTCTATCCACTTGCGTGACATTGGCCTTTTATCTTCCCTCTTTCCTTTGGTTCAGATCTGTATATACAGTACAAATGGGGGGAAGTGTATCCATTTTCTGTTTATGGTTTCACACGTCTTGAAAGTTTCGAACAGCTCACAGTACACAGAGAACCCACTAAAGGAAACTCATGTTTGTGTAATATCCATTCACCCAGAATTCATATACCTCTGTTGTTTTCTGCTGAAATACCCACGCTCTCAGAAAATGGATCCAGTTGTTTCATGGGGGCTGGAATTCCGAGAAATGACACCAATCCCTATGTGCACTTTACGGTCTGTCTCGTTTGCTCTTAGTACATTTTTGCAGAGCTACTTGTCTTTGTTATAGGCTTATGCCGTTTCTTCTCTACTTAGGGTAGAATATGGCATTCATTCTTGCTTTTGGAAGAATTGTAAGACTATATCACGGACTATGACCTAATCTTATTCAAAATCGGCATTTGGGTTAGGTCACGATATGCTCTTTTGAATCAATATTTATGAATATTAATGAACGCGTCTGTGTTCTGAATACAAGGCTGTTGAATACATGCAAGCATCAATACTGGGTCGATGCGTGCTCAATGACCCTTGATATCACTTTGAGTATTTTGTTTGGAATACTCATGGTTTCTTTGGAATATATCAGCCAACGGAACCCTTTTGGTGTCTGTTTGTTGGTTTGATTGTTGGTTTGTTTGCTTGTTGTTGGTTTTGCAAACACATTAGGCCATGCATCCCTCCGTTTGCTTCAATCAGAGAGTCATATATGTGAATCATTTTAGATAGTGCTTAAAATCACCTATGATTTCCTGCTACCCTCTCCCAAATTATTGCTTTGATGTCCTCCTTGCCTTCTTCTTCTTTCTTGATTGTAACTCACGCTCTTCTTGCATTTCCAATAATGAATTTTCTTATTTCCATTTTATCTTGCTACTTTTCTATTCAGGGTAGAATTCTCAATCTTTCTTTTAGGATAAGTTTTGAACTGCTGAATTCTTTTAAGCTTTGCTGGTCTGTGAATTTCCTTAGTTCTGCCGTTATTTGAAATGGCCATAATGTGGCATAGGCTACCCAAGTTTTCAGATTTTTCTCATTCAGGATATGGCTTATGTCCTTGCACTCCTCCCTGTTCTGCAATATTTCTGCCGTAATATGATTTGAAACCCCTCTGGAGGTTCTGTTGTGACTAAATTTCTTTCCTCTAGATGCATTTTAAATCACTGGGGTGATCATGAAATTTGTTGATTTGAATTATACAGCTGCAAGTAGGTCTATAGGGATTCCAACTCCTTTGGACGCTGTGTAGTTCCTGAAATCGTATAGATGATTCTTTCTTGTCTTTCAGCAAGTTTCAGTCTGACTTTTCTACAATTATCTTTTCAGGACTTTTTTTGTTAATCTTGCTTTTCCATTTGGGACTCATACGAATCATTCTCTTTCATGCTTTTTCTTACCCCAGGCTACAACAGCAATGTTTGCATTGTTTTGCACTTCTTTTTCTATGACTTCTTCTGATCGAGGGATTTCTTTTCCCCTGTCTTCACAGTTTTTCACGAGTCCGTCTGCATTATCAAGTCTGCTTTGGACTGACATTAGCCCTCGTATTGTCTCATCCTTGGGTTTTCTGATATTTTTTATCTCATTTTTAGGGTTTCTCCTCCCCTTTCCTGGTATACTGCCTTTTGTGATTCTGAGACACTGTTGTACTTCATGTTTTCCTAACCTGAGTTTTCACTAATTGCGCTGGTAGCGTTTTGCAGTCTAGAAGTTTGAAAGCTTAATTTTTTGGCCTTCAAAATCTTTGAATCTGAAAATGGTACTTCCTGTTTCTTTTACTATA
The DNA here is from genome assembly GCF_048773025.1 of Camelus bactrianus. Classification (NCBI taxonomy): domain Eukaryota; kingdom Metazoa; phylum Chordata; class Mammalia; order Artiodactyla; family Camelidae; genus Camelus; species Camelus bactrianus. The sequence continues at coordinate 142,204,326 of NC_133541.1, forward strand.
CTTCTTTATCTCTACTGGTCAAGTAATATCAGGTATCTAATATAGATTTATAAGGCTTTGTTAAGTGAAACTTTTATACCATTGGGTGTACAAAGTTCCATGATATTTCTGTGAGGACAATTTTCCCTAAGCATTGAAGTCATGTCCTGTTCCTGTGTGTGTTGTCTGGTATATATCTATTTCCTGGTGTTGGCTTTGTTGTGATTAACACACCATATTATTTCAATTAGTAAAACTTCTTTTTATTGCAATTACCGCACAATTCTGAAAGTGCAGAGTACAATACCTCTTTTGGAAATGAAGCTTAAAAGTTTTCAGCTCGGCATTCTGCTGTACGTCATATTGGAATCTTTCAATACAGCAAACTTAGAGTGCGCTTGTGCTTTCTATTGCCATGGGAATGTCCCAATTTTACCAGTTCTTCCCAGAGCTTCCCTGTCTACAGAAACACCAGTGGAAACATATGTATGGATGTCATATATCAGGGCCTGGTTGAATGATCCCGCAGACGGATCTTTGTGTCCTCTGGGCAGTACCATGTCAGTGCCATTCAAAATGTAGCATCTGCATTTGGGAGATAATGCTGAAGGAAATGCTTCAACTTCTCACGTTGTGGACTTTGACCACTCTAACTTGATCCCTCATCCTTGGGTCATGGGTGCACCAAAGCAACCACAGAGCTGTACCGAATTCTCTTCCTCAAACCAATCCGTAATCCCTGTCCAGGTTATGACTGTAGCAGATCCTAAAGCTTTTAATACTAATTTCAAACCCAAGGGCCTCTGAATCCCTCAGACCGGATGCACGGCTTCTCTGGTTGAGACCCACACATGCTCTATTGGCAAAATGCCAAATTGATCCTGGGCCTGCAAAATGCAGTGGATGTGGCCATGGCACATATCGAAAATCTCAACCACACACGCCAATATGGTTGCATTGTTACTGGCTTAACAGGTCGGTTTGCTCTCTTGATAGAACCCACCACAACCCACAATGCACTCCAGATCCCTGAGACTCAGCGTGTGCCATTATCTGAAGCTCTATAGCTCATTTTCCGCTGCCTCTGCTAGCTCAAATTTGGCAGATCTGATCTTGGTCTCAGAATATATTTTGGGGATATTTTGTGCTGATTTCTATGAGTTATGTCAGCCAAGCTTCTGCTGTGAACTCTTCTAACTCTCAGCGCATAACCTACAGTCCAATGTATGCTGTCCGCTTGAGAGTGTGCGTCCAAGTAAAACAGAGTTTCACCTTTGCTGCTCCATCAGCAGAGGTCAGATCCTGCACAGATTTCCATTCCCTACTTTGCCTTCTCCTGCTTCCAGGTTTTCTGAGGCCTCATCCTGTCTTTGGAAGTAACAGACCACTCTTCGTAAAGTGTCCTGTGCCAAGGGCTGGGTGAGTGGAAGTTTACATTGCTGTGTATATGGGAGGGAGTGAGTGCATGTTGCACTGGTTCTCTGCCAACTGGGCATCGATAAATCAACACTATCCAGATGTAATTCACAGAAATTTGATGTTTGTTTAGCTCTGTTTTCTATAAAGACATGGTTGGAGGGATTGTCCGAAGACACCAAATTTGACATTGTGTTGATAACACAGTTGCAGTTTTTAAGAAGGTTAATAGAATTGATTTACATGCTTTGGATTTATATGAAAATGAAGTTAGTGTTTGAAACGTACTAAATTTACCTAGAAGTCAGACTTGTCAATTTTTGTAACATTATGTCAGCTCTAAGCAAAATGTAGACAGATAGAATGTAAAATCTCAGTCCAAAATTTTGAAGAGGACATGTCAACTCTTTACTATTGAAGCCTCCAACAGCAACAGGAACCATGAAGTACCTATTGAAACCATGAAGTAACAGAGATCCTGGGTTTCAGTTGTGCCTGTTGTGCCCTATACTGCCAATGACTCATACTGGCTAATGTTGGCATTTCAAGGGGTAACATACCTCTCTAGGAAAGTACAAGAGAAACCAATCAAAATATATAAATTTAGGCTTGATTCCAAAAGCACATACAGACATTTTTCTTGTGAGAACCCTGCTGCAGCTATGCTAGGCTTTTGAAAAGCAGGTGTTGTTCTATCAGTGATGAGAACGCTTAATCATACGATCATGTTGGGCAAAGCAATTTAACACAACCAAGACTGCACCCCCAATATATCGTGCACCCGTGGTTTGGCTGAAGTTAAAGACTGACCACAAAACTTTGTCTTTTAAATCTTTCACGACTTTTACTGTTCAGGTCACTATCTGACATAATATTTACCTATAATGTCTTGAAAATCTGAGGCCTAGTACATATTCAAGTTCAGTCAAAGATTCCTCTCACTTACCACACTCCCTTCACCCCAGACAAGACATAAACCCAGCATTTGCTGAATCTAAGGGAAGGTCATCATTTCTTTGTGTGAGCTAAGTATTCAATTCCTAACTATTTTAGGCGAGAGTATTTGACCTTTAAGGATTTCACGGTTGTTCACAGAGTGTGAAGTTGGAGGATTTCTGATTCTAGGAGGGGCTTGCTCTTCTCCTAATGGCTTCATTGAAGCTCAGGTTCTGATCCTTTAAAATGGATGCCTGAGTGGAAGGGTGGGAAGAGCAAGTGATTCATAGCAAGGCCCAAACCTAGGAAAAGGCTTACCTGGTCTTGTTGCATTTTGGTCTGAATGGATAGTAAATGCCATTTGGGACCTGTGGATTCTCATGACCTCTTCCAAGAACATGAGCGCTTTTATCATCTCTGCCATCTCTTGTATTTCAGACGTCAGGAAGTTTGGAGCCGTTCTTTGAGCAGAGAATTGAGTGATTTTCTCAAGTGCACTTTGACACTCCGAATGTTTCTGCCAGGATCTCAGATGTTCAGTACGTCTCATGATTGTCTTTGGAGCATGGTATTCTGTAGAGATGTCTCCATGCCGGTACTCTCCATTGTAGCGGAACAACTCTCATCAATATGTTCGCATCTCTCCTCAATCCGTGCAGCCAGCTTTTCTGCCAGCTTCTCTTCGTGTCTCCCATAAAGTCAACTTCAACAGGACTGGGCAAGTCTGAAAGTACCTCGGAGCCTCACCAGTAAGTTGATGACAGGCAGATCGTCCACTGTCTGCACTTTCAGGTTCTGGAAACTTACCCGAGAACTTAGGTCTTTGGGCAGCAGCAATATCTCGAACTTACACAGCGTCCCGAACAAAAGACCTAAGCCAATATCCACAAAGGTTGGCAGCCCATCCATCACACTGATCCACCCACAGAATTCTGCCCAGTTACTTTGGATCCACCAGCCACAACAAGCCTCGTGGTACACACCAAGATTCCACCTGAAATCCAACCGGTAACTGCCATCCCCAATTGTTGCTGAATATAGTCAGTTTTGGGAGAGGGGCTGCATCAAACGAGAGGATCCTAAGTTAAATGTGATTCTATCCACTAGGGTGCCATTGTCCTTTTATCTTCCCTGTATCCTTTGGTTCAGATCTGTATATACAGTACAAACGGAGGGAAATGTGTCCATTTTGTGTTTATGGCTTCACACGTCTTGAAACTTTCTAACAGCTCACAGTACTTAGAGACAGCACTAAGGGAAACTCATGTTTGTGTTATATCCATTCACCCAGAAAACATATCCATCTGTTGCTTTCTGCTGAAACACCCACGCTCTCCGAAAATGGATCCATTTGTTTCATGGGGGCTGAAATTCCGAGAAATGAAACCAATCCCAATGTGCACTTTACTGTCTGTCTCGTTTGTTCTTAGTAGAGTTTTGCAGAGCTAATTGTCTTTGTTATAGGCTTATGCATTTATTTCTCTACTTAGGTTAGAATATTGCATTCAGTCTTGCTGTTGGAAAAATTGTAATACTATATCACGGACTGTGACCAAAACTTATTCAAAATCGGCATTTGTGTTAGGTCACGATATGCTCTTTTGAATCAATATTTATGAATATTAATGCACGCGTCTGTGTTCTGAATACAAGTGTATTGAGTACATTTAAGCTGCGATACTGGGTCGATGCATGCTGAATGATCCTTGATATCACTTTGAGTATTTTGTTTTGAATACTCATGGTTTCTTTGGTACATGTCAGCCAACCGAACCCTTTTGGTGTATGTTTGTTTGTTTCATTGTTGGTTTGTTTGCTTGTTGTTGGTTTTGCAAACACATTAATACATGCATCACTCCGTTTGCTTCAATCAGAGATTCATATATGTGAATCACTTAAGATAAAGTTTAAAATCACCTATTATTTACTGCTACCCTCTCCCATCTCATGGCTTTGATGTCCTCCTTGCCTTCTTCATGTTTCTTGTTTGTAACTCACGCTCTTCTTGCATTTCCAATAATGGTTTTTCTTATTTCCATTTCAACTTGCTACTTTTCTATTCAGGGTAGAATTCTCAATCTTTCCTTTAGGATAAATTTTGAACTGTTGAATTGTTTTAAGATTTGCTGGTATGTGAATTTCCCTAGCACTGCCGTTAATAGAAATGGCCAGCATGTGGCATAGGCTACCCATGATTAAAGCTTTTTCTCATTCATGTTATGGCCTATTTCATTGCACTCCTCACTCTCCTGCAATAATTCTGCCGAGATATGAGCTGAAACCCTTCTGGAGGTTCTGATGTGACTATAATGCTTTCCCCTAGATGCATTATAAATCACTGGGGTGATCATGAACTTTGTTGATTTGAATTATACAGCTGCATTTACGTCTATTGGGATTCCACATCCTTGGGATGCTGTGTTGTTCCTGAAATCGTATAGATGATTCTTTCTTGTCTATCAGCAAGTTTCAGTCTAACTATCCTACAATTATCTATTCAGGGTTTTTTTATTAATCTTGCTTTTCCATCTGGAACTCTTACGAATAATAATCTTTCATGCTGTTTCTTAACCCAGGCTACAACAGCACTGTTTGCATTGGTTTGCACTTCTTTTCCTATGTCTTCTTCTGATCGAGTGATTTCTGTTCCCCTGTCTTCACAGTCTTTCACGAGTCCTTCTGCATTCCCAAGTCTGCTTTGGACTGACTTTAGACCTGGTATTGTCTCATCCTTGGGTTTTCTGATATTATATGCCATGTTTTTAGAGGTTCTTTTCACCTTTCCTGGTATACTGCCTTTTGTGATTCTGAGACACTGTTGTACTTCATGTTTTCCTCACCTGAGTTTTCACTACATGCTCTGGTAGCGTTTTGCAGTCTAGATATTTGAAAGCTTATTTTTTGGGCCTTCAAACTCTTTGGAACTGAAAATGGTACTTCCTGTTTGTTTTAATATACTTCTTTATCTCTACTGGTCAAGTAATATCAGGTATCTAATATAGATTTATAGGGCTTTGTTAAGTGAAAATTTTAGACCATTGGGTGTACGAAGTTCCATGATATTTCTGTGAGGACAATTTTCCCTAGGCATTGATGCCATGTCCTGTTCCTGTGTGTTTTGTCTGGTATATCTCTAATTGATGGTGTTGCCTTTGTTGTGATGAGCACACCATATTATTTCAATTAGAAAAACTTCGTTTTATTGTACTAACCTCACAATTCTGAAACTTCAGAGTACACTTCCTCTTCTGGAAATGAAGCTTAATAGTTTTCAGCTCGGCATTTTGCTGTACGTCATATTGGAGTCTTTCCAAAACAGCAAACTGAGAGTGCGCTTGTGCTTTCTATTGCCATGGGAATGTCCCAATGTTACCAGTTCTTACCAGAGCTTCTCTGTCTACCGAAACACCAGTGGAAAAGTATGTATGGATGTCATACATCAGGGCTTGCTGAAATGACCCCGCAGACCGAACTTTGTGTCCTCTGGGCAGTACCATGTCAGTGCCACCCAAAATATAACATCTGCATTTGGGAGATAATGCTGAAGGAAATGCTTCAACTTCTCACGTTGTGGACTTTGACCACTCATCCTTGATCCCTCATCCTTGGGTCATGGGTGCACGAATGCAAACACAGTTCTATACCGAATACTCTTCCTCAAACCAACCCGTAATTCCTGTCCAGGTTATGACTGTAGCAGATCCTAAAGCTTTTAATACAGATTTCAAACCCAAGGGCCACTAAATCCCTCAGACCAGATGCACGGGTTCTCTGTTTCAGCCCCACACGTGCTCTATTGGCAAAATGCCAAATTGATCCTGGGCCTGCAAGATGCAGTGGACGTGGCCATGGCACATATCGAAAAACTCAACCACACAAGGCAATGTGGTTGCTTTCTTACTGGGGTAACAGGTCGGTATGCTCTCTTGATATAACCCACCACAACCCACAATGCACTCCAGATCCCTGAGACACAGCGTGTGCCATTATCTGTAGCTCTATACCTCATTTTCTGCTACCTCTGCTAGCTCAAATTTTTCAGATCGGATCTTGGTCTCAGAATCTATTGTGGGGATATTTTGTGCTGATTTCTATGAGTTATGTCAGCCAAGCATCTGCTGTGCACTCTTCTAACACTCAGCGCATTTCCTACAGTCCCATGTGTGCTGTCCGCTTGAGAGTGTGCGTCCAATTAAAACAGAGTTTCACCTTTGCTGCTCCATCAGCAGAGGTCAGATCCTGCACCGATTTCCATTCTCTACTTTGCCTTCTCCTGCTTCCAGGATTTCTGAGGTCTCATCCTGTCTTGGGAGTAACAGACCACTCTTCGGAAACTGTCCTGTGCCAAGGGCTGGGTGAGTGGAAGTTTACATTGCTGTGTACATGGGAGGGAGTGAGCGCAGGTTGCTCTGGTTCTCTGCCAACTGGGCATCGATAAATCAACATTTTCCAGATGTAATTCACAGAAATGTGATGTTTGTTTAGCTCTGATTTCTATAAAGCCATGGTTGGAGGGATTGTCCGAAGACTCCAATTTTGACATTGTGTTGATAACACAGTTGCAGTTTTTAAGAATTTTAATAGAAATGATTTACATGTTTTGGATTTATATGAAAATAAATTAGTGTTTGAAACTTACTAAATTTACCTAGAAGTCAGACTTGTCAATTTTTGTAACATTATGTCAGCTCTAAGCAAAATGTAGACAGATAGAAAATAAAATCACAGTCCAAAATGTTGAAGGGGACATGTCAACTCTTTACTGTTGAAGCCTCCAACAGCAACAGGAACAATGAAGTAACTATTGAAACTATGAAATAACTGAGAACCTTGGTTTCAGTTGTGCATGTTGTGCCCTATACTCCCAATGAAACATACTGGCCAATGTTGGCATTTCAAGGTGTAACAATCCTCTCTAGTAAAGTACAAGAAAAACCAAACAAAATATATACATTTAGGCATGATTCCAAAAGCACATACAGGCATTATATCTATGAGAACCCTGCTGCAGCTATGCTAGGCTATTGAAAAGCAGGTGTTCTTCTATCAGTGATGAGAACGCTTAATCATCCAATCATGTTGAGCGAAGCAATTTAACACAACCAAGTCTGCACCCCCAAAATATCGTGCACCCGGCGCTTGGCTGAAGAGAAAGACTGTCCACCAAACCTGTTTCTTTAAAGTCTTTCACGACTTTTACAATTCAGATCACTATCTGACATAATATTTACATATACTGTGTTGAAAAACTGAGGCCTAGTACATATTCAAGTTCAGTCAAAGATTCCTCTCACTTACCACACTCCCTTCACCCCAGACAAGACATAAACCCAGCATTTGCTGAATCTAGGGGAAGATCATCATTTCTTTGTGTGAGCTAAGTGTTCAATTCCTAACTATTGTAGGCGAGAGTATTTGACCTTTAAGGAGTTCACTGTTGTTCACAGAGTGTGAAGTTGGAGGAACTCTGATTCTAGGAGGGGCTTGCTCTTCTCCGACTGGCTTCATTGCAGCTCAGGTTCTGATCCTTTAAAATGGATGTCTGAGTGGAGGGGAGGGAAGAGCAAGTGCTTGATAGCAAGGCCCAAACCTGGGAAATGGCTTACCTGGGCTTGGTGCATTTTTTCTGAATGGATTGTAAATGCCCCTTGGGACCTTTGGATTCCCATGACCTCTTAAAGAACATGAGCGCTTTTATCATCTCTGCCATCTCTTGTCTTTTAGACATCAGGAAACTTGGAGCCGTTTTTGGAGCAGTGAATTGAGTGACTTTCTGAAGTGCATGTAAACACTGCGAAAGTTTCTGCCAATATCACAGTAGTTCAGTATGTCTCATGAATGTCTTTCGAGCCTGGTATTCTCTAGAGATGTCTCCATGCCGGTATTCTCCATTTTAGCGGAACAACTCTCATCAATATGTTCGCATCTCTCCTCAATCCGTGCAGCCAGCTTTTCTGCCAGCTTCTCTTCGTGTCTCCCATAAAGTCGACTTCAACAGGACTGGGCAAGTATGAAAGTACCTCGGAGCCTCACCAGTAAGTTGATGACAGGCAGATCGTCCACTGTCTGCACTTTCAGGTTCTGGAAACTTACCCGTGAACTTAGGTCTTTGGGCAGCAGCAATATCTCGAACTTACACAGCGTCCCGAACAAAAGAACTAAGCCAATATCCACAAAGGTTGGCAGCCCAACCATCACACTGATCCACCCACAGAATTCTGCCCAGTTATTTTGGATCCACCAGCCACAACAAGCCTCGCGGTACACACCAAGATTCCACCTGAAATCCAACCGGTAACTGCCATCCCCAATTGTTGCTGAATATAGTCAGTGTTGGGAGAGGGGCTGCATCAAACGAGAGGTTCCTAAGTTAAATGTGATTCTATCCAGTAGGGTGCCATTGTCCTTTTATCTTCCCTGTATCCTTTGGTTCAGATCTGTATATACAGTACAAACGGAGGGAAATGTGTCCATTTTGTGTTTATGGCTTCACACGTCTTGAAACTTTCTAACAGCTCACAGTACTTAGAGACAGCACTAAGGGAAACTCATGTTTGTGTTATATCCATTCACCCAGAAAACATATCCATCTGTTGCTTTCTGCTGAAACACCCACGCTCTCCGAAAATGGATCCATTTGTTTCATGGGGGCTGAAATTCCGAGAAATGAAACCAATCCCAATGTGCACTTTACTGTCTGTCTCGTTTGTTCTTAGTACAGTTTTGCAGAGCTAATTGTCTTTGTTATAGGCTTATGCATTTATTTCTCTACTTAGGTTAGAATATTGCATTCATTCTTGCTGTTGGAAAAATTGTAAGACTATATCACGGACTGTGACCAAAACTTATTCAAAATCGGCATTTGTGTTAGGTCACGATATGCTCTTTTGAATCAATATTTATGAATATTAATGCACGCGTCTGTGTTCTGAATACAAGTGTATTGAGTACATTTAAGCTGCGATACTGGGTCGATGCATGCTGAATGATCCTTGATATCACTTTGAGTATTTTGTTTTGAATACTCATGGTTTCTTTGGTACATGTCAGCCAACCGAAACCTTTTGGTGTCTGTTTGTTTGTTTGATTGTTGGTTTGTTTACTTGTTGTTGGTTTTGCAAACACATTAATTCATGCATCACTCCGTTTGCTTCAATCAGAGAGTCATATATGTGAATCACTTAAGATAGAGTTTAAAATCACCTATTATTTACTGCTACCCTCTCCCAGCTTATGGCTTTGATGTCCTCCTTGCCTTCTTCATGTTTCTTGTTTGTAACTCACGCTCTTCTTGCATTTCCAATAATGGTTTTTCTTATTTCCATTTCAACTTGCTACTTTTCTATTCAGGGTAGAATTCTCAATCTTTCCTTTAGGATAAATTTTGAACTGTTGAATTGTTTTAAGATTTGCTGGTATGTGAATTTCCCTAGCTCTGCCGTTAATAGAAATGGCCAGCATGTGGCATAGGCTACCCATGATTACAGCTTTTTCTCATTCAGGTTATGGCCTATTTCATTGCACTCCTCCCTGTTCTGCAATATTTCTGCCGAGATATGAGCTGAAACCCTTCTGGAGGTTCTGTTGTGACTATATTGCTTTCCTCTAGATGCATTTTAAATCACTGGGGTGATCATGAACTTTGTTGATTTGAATTATACAGCTGCAATTACGTCTATTGGGATTCCACCTCCTTGGGACGCTGTGTAGTTCCTGAAATCGTATAGATGATTCTTTCTTGTCTTTCAGCAAGTTTCAGTCTGACTTTCCTACAATTATCTATTCAGGGTTTTTTTGTTAATCTTGCTTTTCCATCTGGGACTCTTACGAATCATAATCTTTAATGCTGTTTCTTAACCCAGGCTGCAACAGCCATGTTTGCATTGGTATGCACTTCTTTTCCTATGTCTTCTTCTGATCGAGTGATTTCTCTTCCCCTGTCTTCACAGTCTTTCACGAGTCCGTCTGCATTCCCAAGTCTGCTTTGGACTGACTTTAGACCTGGTATTGTCTCATCCTTGGGTTTTCTGATATTATATGCCATGTTTTTAGAGGTTCTTTTCACCTTTCCTGGTATACTGCCTTTTGTGATTCTGAGACACTGTTGTACTTCATGTTTTCCTCACCTGAGTTTTCACTACTTGCTCTGGTAGCTTTTTGCAGTCTAGATATTTGAAAGCTTATTTTTTGGGCCTTCAAACTCTTTGGAACTGAAAATGGTACTTCCTGTTTGTTTTAATATACTTCTTTATCTCTACTGGTCAAGTAATATCAGGTATCTAATATAGATTTATAGGGCTTTGTTAAGTGAAAATTTTAGACCATTGGGTGTACGAAGTTCCATGATATTTCTGTGAGGACAATTTTCCCTAGGCATTGATGCCATGTCCTGTTCCTGTGTGTTTTGTCTGGTATATCTCTAATTGATGGTGTTGCCTTTGTTGTGATGAGCACACCATATTATTTCAATTAGAAAAACTTCGTTTTATTGCACTAACCTCACAATTCTGAAACTGCAGAGTACACTTCCTCTTCTGGAAATGAAGCTTAATAGTTTTCAGCTCGGCATTTTGCTGTACGTCATATTGGAGTCTTTCCAAAACAGCAAACTGAGAGTGCGCTTGTGCTTTCTATTGCCATGGGAATGTCCCAATGTTACCAGTTCTTACCAGAGCTTCTCTGTCTACCGAAACACCAGTGGAAAAATATGTATGGATGTCATACATCAGGGCTTGCTGAAATGACCCCGCAGACCGAACTTTGTGTCCTCTGGGCAGTACCATGTCAGTGCCACCCAAAATATAACATCTGCATTTGGGAGATAATGCTGAAGGAAATGCTTCAACTTCTCACGTTGTGGACTTTGACCACTCATCCTTGTTCCCTCATCCTTGGGTCATGGGTGCACGAATGCAACCACAGTTCTATACCGAATACTCTTCCTCAAACCAACCCGTAATCCCTGTCCAGGTTATGACTGTAGCAGATCCTAAAGCTTTTAATACTGATTTCAAACCCAAGGGCCACTAAATCACTCAGACCAGATGCACGGCTTCTCTGCTTGAGCCCCAAACGTGCTTTGTTGGCCAAATGCCAAATTGATCCTGGGCCTGCAAGATGCAGTGGACGTGGCCATGGCACATATCGAAAAACTCAACCACACAAGGCAATGTGGTTGCTTTCTTACTGGGGTAACAGGTCGGTATGCTCTCTTGATATAACCCACCACAACCCACAATGCACTCCAGATCCCTGAGACTCAGCGTGTGCCATTATCTGTAGCTCTATACCTCATTTTCTGCTACCTCTGCTAGCTCAAATTTTTCAGATCGGATCTTGGTCTCAGAATCAATTGTGGGGATATTTTGTGCTGATTTCTATGAGTTATGTCAGCCAAGCATCTGCTGTGCACTCTTCTAACACTCAGCGCATTTCCTACAGTCCCATGTGTGCTGTCCGCTTGAGAGTGTGCGTCCAATTAAAACAGAGTTTCACCTTTACTGCTCCATCAGCAGAGGTCAGATCCTGCACCGATTTCCATTCCCTACTTTGCCTTCTCCTGCTTCCAGGATTTCTGAGGCCTCATCCTGTCTTGGAAGTAACAGACCACTCTTCGGAAAGTGTCCTGTGCCAAGGGCTGGGTGAGTGGAAGTTTACATTGCTGTGTACATGGGAGGGAGTGAGCGCAGGTTGCACTGGTTCTCTGCCAACTGGGCATCGATAAATCAACATTTTCCAGATGTAATTCACAGAAATGTGATGTTTGTTTAGCTCTGATTTCTATAAAGCCATGGTTGGAGGGATTGTCCGAAGACTCCAAATTTGACATTGTGTTGATAACACAGTTGCAGTTTTTAAGAATTTTAATAGAAATGATTTACATGTTTTGGATTTATATGAAAATAAATTAGTGTTTGAAACTTACTAAATTTACCTAGAAATCAGACTTGTCAATTTTTGTAACATTATGTCAGCTCTAAGCAAAATGTAGACAGATAGAAAATAAAATCACAGTCCAAAATTTTGAAGGGGACATGTCAACTCTTTACTGTTGAAGCCTCCAACAGCAACAGGAACAATGAAGTACCTATTGAAACTATGAAATAACTGAGAACCTGGGTTTCAGTTGTGCATGTTGTGCCCTATACTCCCAATGAAACATACTGGCCAATGTTGGCATTTCAAGGTGTAACAATCCTCTCTACTAAAATACAAGAAAAACCAAACAAAATATATACATTTAGGCTTGATTTCAAAAGCACATACAGGCATTATATCTATGAGAACCCTGCTGCAGCTATGCTAGGCTATTGAAAAGCAGGTGTTCTTCTATCAGTGATGAGAACGCTTAATCATCCAATCATGTTGGGCAAAGCAATTTAACACAACCAAGTCTGCACCCCCAAAATATCGTGCACCCGGCGCTTGGCTGAAGAGAAAGACTGTCCACCAAACCTGTTTCTTTAAAGTCTTTCAGGACTTTTACAATTCAGATCACTATCTGACATAATATTTACATATACTGTGTTGAAAAACTGAGGCCTAGTACATATACAAGTTCAGTCAAAGATTCCTCTCACTTACCACACTCCCTTCACCCCAGACAAGACATAAACCCAGCATTTGCTGAATCTAGGGGAAGATCATCATTTCTTTGTGTGAGCTAATTGTTCAATTCCTAACTATTGTAGGCGAGAGTATTTGACCTTTAAGGAGTTCACTGTTGTTCACAGAGTGTGAAGTTGGAGGAACTCTGATTCTAGGAGGGGCTTGCTCTTCTCCGACTGGCTTCATTGCAGCTCAGGTTCTGATCCTTTAAAATGGATGTCTGAGTGGAGGGGAGGGAAGAGCAAGTGCTTGATAGCAAGGCCCAAACCTGGGAATTGGCTTACCTGGGCTTGGTGCATTTTTTCTGAATGGATTGTAAATGCCCCTTGGGACCTTTGGATTCCCATGACCTCTTAAAGAACATGAGCGCTTTTATCATCTCTGCCATCTCTTGTCTTTTAGACATCAGGAATCTTGGAGCCGTTTTTGGAGCAGTGAATTGAGTGACTTTCTGAAGTGCATGTAAACACTGCGAAAGTTTCTGCCAGTATCACAGTAGTTCAGTAGGTCTCATGAATGTCTTTCGAGCCTGGTATTCTCTAGAGATGTCTCCATGCCGGTATTCTCCACTGTAGCGGAACAACTCTCATCAATATTTTCGCATCTCTCCTCAATCCGTGCAGCCAGCTTTTCTGCCAGCTTCTCTTCGTGTCTCCCATAAAGTCGACTTCAACAGGACTGGGCAAGTATGAAAGTACCTCGGAGCATCACCAGTAAGTTGATGACAGGCAGATCGTCCACTGTCTGCACTTTCAGGTTATGGAAACTTACCCGTGAACTTAGGTCTTTGGGCAGCAGCAATATCTCGAACTTACACAGCGTCCCGAACAAAAGACCTAAGCCAATATCCACAAAGGTTGGCAGCCCATTCATCACACTGATCCACCCACAGAATTCTGCCCAGTTACTTTGGATCCACCAGCCACAACAAGCCTCGCGGTACACACCAAGATTCCACCTGAAATCCAACCGGTAACTGCCATCCCCAATTGTTGCTGAATATAGTCAGTGTTGGGAGAGGGGCTGCATCAAACGAGAGGTTCCTAAGTTAAATGTGATTCTATCCAGTAGGGTGCCATTGTCCTTTTATCTTCCCTGTATCCTTTGGTTCAGATCTGTATATACAGTACAAACGGAGGGAAATGTGTCCATTTTGTGTTTATGGCTTCACACGTCTTGAAACTTTCTAACAGCTCACAGTACTTAGAGACAGCACTAAGGGAAACTCATGTTTGTGTTATATCCATTCACCCAGAAAACATATCCATCTGTTGCTTTCTGCTGAAACACCCACGCTCTCCGAAAATGGATCCATTTGTTTCATGGGGGCTGAAATTCCGAGAAATGAAACCAATCCCAATGTGCACTTTACTGTCTGTCTCGTTTGTTCTTAGTACAGTTTTGCAGAGCTAATTGTCTTTGTTATAGGCTTATGCATTTATTTCTCTACTTAGGTTAGAATATTGCATTCATTCTTGCTGTTGGAAAAATTGTAAGACTATATCAAGGACTGTGACCAAAACTTATTCAAAATCGGCATTTGTGTTAGGCCACGATATGCTCTTTTGAATCAATATTTATGAATATTAATGCACGCGTCTGTGTTCTGAATACAAGTGTATTGAGTACATTTAAGCTGCGATACTGGGTCGATGCATGCTGAATGATCCTTGATATCACTTTGAGTATTTTGTTTTGAATACTCATGGTTTCTTTGGTACATGTCAGCCAACCGAAACCTTTTGGTGTCTGTTTGTTTGTTTGATTGTTGGTTTGTTTGCTTGTTGTTGGTTTTGCAAACACATTAATTCATGCATCACTCCGTTTGCTTCAATCAGAGAGTCATATATGTGAATCACTTAAGATAGAGTTTAAAATCACCTATTATTTACTGCTACCCTCTCCCAGCTTATGGCTTTGATGTCCTCCTTGCCTTCTTCATGTTTCTTGTTTGTAACTCACGCTCTTCTTGCATTTCCAATAATGGTTTTTCTTATTTCCATTTCAACTTGCTACTTTTCTATTCAGGGTAGAATTCTCAATCTTTCCTTTAGGATAAATTTTGAACTTTTGAATTCTTTTAAGATTTGCTGGTCTGTGAATTTCCCTAGCTCTGCCGTTAATAGAAATGGCCAGCATGTGGCATAGGCTACCCATGATTACAGCTTTTTCTCATTCAGGTTATGGCCTATTTCATTGCACTCCTCCCTGTTCTGCAATATTTCTGCCGAGATATGAGCTGAAACCCTTCTGGAGGTTCTGTTGTGACTATATTGCTTTCCTCTAGATGCATTTTAAATCACTGGGGTGATCATGAACTTTGTTGATTTGAATTATACAGCTGCAATTACGTCTATTGGGATTCCACCTCCTTGGGACGCTGTGTAGTTCCTGAAATCGTATAGATGATTCTTTCTTGTCTTTCAGCAAGTTTCAGTCTGACTTTCCTACAATTATCTATTCAGGGTTTTTTTGTTAATCTTGCTTTTCCATCTGGGACTCTTACGAATCATAATCTTTCATGCTGTTTCTTAACCCAGGCTGCAACAGCCATGTTTGCATTGGTTTGCACTTCTTTTCCTATGTCTTCTTCTGATCGAATGATTTCTGTTCCCCTGTCTTCACAGTCTTTCACGAGTCCGTCTGCATTCCCAAGTCTTCTTTGGACTGACTTTAGACCTGGTATTGTCTCATCCTTGGGTTTTCTGATATTATATGCCATGTTTTTAGAGGTTCTTTTCACCTTTCCTGGTATACTGCCTTTTGTGATTCTGAGACACTGTTGTACTTCATGTTTTCCTCACCTGAGTTTTCACTACATGCTCGGGTAGCGTTTTGCAGTCTAGATATTTGAAAGCTTATTTTTTGGGCCTTCAAGCTCTTTGGAACTGAAAATGGTACTTCCTGTTTGTTTTAATATACTTCTTTATCTCTACTGGTCAAGTAATATCAGGTATCTAATATAGATTTATAGGGCTTTGTTAAGTGAAAATTTTAGACCATTGGGTGTACGAAGTTCCATGATATTTCTGTGAGGACAATTTTCCCTAGGCATTGATGCCATGTCCTGTTCCTGTGTGTTTTGTCTGGTATATCTCTAATTGATGGTGTTGCCTTTGTTGTGATGAGCACACCATATTATTTCAATTAGAAAAACTTCGTTTTATTGCACTAACCTCACAATTCTGAAAGTGCAGAGTACACTTCCACTTCTGGAAATGAAGCTTAATAGTTTTCAGCTCGGCATTTTGCTGTACGTCATATTGGAGTCTTTCCAAAACAGCAAACTGAGAGTGCGCTTGTGCTTTCTATTGCCATGGGAATGTCCCAATGTTACCAGTTCTTACCAGAGCTTCTCTGTCTACCGAAACACCAGTGGAAAAATATGTATGGATGTCATACATCAGGGCTTGCTGAAATGACCCCGCAGACCGAACTTTGTGTCCTCTGGGCAGTACCATGTCAGTGCCACCCAAAATATAACATCTGCATTTGGGAGATAATGCTGAAGGAAATGCTTCAACTTCTCACGTTGTGGACTTTGACCACTCATCCTTGATCCCTCATCCTTGGGTCATGGGTGCACGAATGCAACCACAGTTCTATACCGAATACTCTTCCTCAAACTAACCCGTAATCCCTGTCCAGGTTATGACTGTAGCAGATCCTAAAGCTTTTAATACTGATTTCAAACCCAAGGGCCACTAAATCCCTCAGACCAGATGCACGGGTTCTCTGTTTCAGCCCCACACGTGCTCTATTGGCAAAATGCCAAATTGATCCTGGGCCTGCAAGATGCAGTGGACGTGGCCATGGCACATATCGAAATACTCAACCACACAAGGCAATGTGGTTGCTTTCTTACTGGGGTAACAGGTCGGTATGCTCTCTTGATATAACCCACCACAACCCACAATGCACTCCAGATCCCTGAGACTCAGCGTGTGCCATTATCTGTAGCTCTATACCTCATTTTCTGCTACCTCTGCTAGCTCAAATTTTTCAGATCGGATCTTGGTCTCAGAATCAATTGTGGGGATATTTTGTGCTGATTTCTATGAGTTATGTCAGCCAAGCATCTGCTGTGCACTCTTCTAACACTCAGCGCATTTCCTACAGTCCCATGTGTGCTGTCCGCTTGAGAGTGTGCGTCCAATTAAAACAGAGTTTCACCTTTGCTGCTCCATCAGCAGAGGTCAGATCCTGCACCGATTTCCATTCTCTACTTTGCCTTCTCCTGCTTCCAGGATTTCTGAGGCCTCATCCTGTCTTGGAAGTAACAGACCACTCTTCGGAAAGTGTCCTGTGCCAAGGGCTGGGTGAGTGGAAGTTTACATTGCTGTGTACATGGGAGGGAGTGAGCGCAGGTTGCACTGGTTCTCTGCCAACTGGGCATCGATAAATCAACATTTTCCAGATGTAATTCACAGAAATGTGATGTTTGTTTAGCTCTGATTTCTATAAAGCCATGGTTGGAGGGATTGTCCGAAGACTCCAATTTTGACATTGTGTTGATAACACAGTTGCAGTTTTTAAGAATTTTAATAGAAATGATTTACATGTTTTGGATTTATATGAAAATAAATTAGTGTTTGAAACTTACTAAATTTACCTAGAAATCAGACTTGTCAATTTTTGTAACATTATGTCAGCTCTAAGCAAAATGTAGACAGATAGAAAATAAAATCACAGTCCAAAATTTTGAAGGGGACATGTCAACTCTTTACTGTTGAAGCCTCCAACAGCAACAGGAACAATGAAGTACCTATTGAAACTATGAAATAACTGAGAACCTGGGTTTCAGTTGTGCATGTTGTGCCCTATACTCCCAATGAAACATACTGGCCAATGTTGGCATTTCAAGGTGTAACAATCCTCTCTACTAAAGTACAAGAAAAACCAAACAAAATATATACATTTAGGCTTGATTCCAAAAGCACATACAGGCATTATATCTATGAGAACCCTGCTGCAGCTATGCTAGGCTATTGAAAAACAGGTGTTCTTCTATCAGTGATGAGAACGCTTAATCATCCAATCATGTTGGGCAAAGCAATTTAACACAACCAAGTCTGCACCCCCAAAATATCGTGCACCCGGCGCTTGGCTGAAGAGAAAGACTGTCCACCAAACCTGTTTCTTTAAAGTCTTTCACGACTTTTACAATTCAGATCACTATCTGACATAATATTTACATATACTGTGTTGAAAAACTGAGGCCTAGTACATATTCAAGTTCAGTCAAAGATTCCTCTCACTTACCACACTCCCTTCACCCCAGACAAGACATAAACCCAGCATTTGCTGAATCTAGGGGAAGATCATCATTTCTTTGTGTGAGCTAAGTATTCAATTCCTATCTATTGTAGGCGAGAGTATTTGACCTTTAAGGAGTTCACTGTTGTTCACAGAGTGTGAAGTTGGAGGAACTCTGATTCTAGGAGGGGCTTGCTCTTCTCCGACTGGCTTCATTGCAGCTCAGGTTCTGATCCTTTAAAATGGATGTCTGAGTGGAGGGGAGGGAAGAGCAAGTGCTTGATAGCAAGGCCCAAACCTGGGAAATGGCTTACCTGGGCTTGGTGCATTTTTTCTGAATGGATTGTAAATGCCCCTTGGGACCTTTGGATTCCCATGACCTCTTAAAGGACATGAGCGCTTTTATCATCTCTGCCATCTCTTGTCTTTTAGACATCAGGAATCTTGGAGCCGTTTTTGAAGCAGTGAATTGAGTGACTTTCTGAAGTGCATGTAAACACTGCGAAAGTTTCTGCCAGTATCACAGTAGTTCAGTAGGTCTCATGAATGTCTTTCGAGCCTGGTATTCTCTAGAGATGTCTCCATGCCGGTATTCTCCACTGTAGCGGAACAACTCTCATCAATATTTTCGCATCTCTCCTCAATCCGTGCAGCCAGCTTTTCTGCCAGCTTCTCTTCGTGTCTCCCATAAAGTCGACTTCAACAAGACTGGGCAAGTATGAAAGTACCTCGGAGCCTCACCAGTAAGTTGATGACAGGCAGATCGTCCACTGTCTGCACTTTCAGGTTCTGGAAACTTACCCGTGAACTTTGGTCTTTGGGCAGCAGCAATATCTCGAACTTACACAGCGTCCCGAACAAAAGACCTAAGCCAATATCCACAAAGGTTGGCAGCCCATTCATCACACTGATCCACCCACAGAATTCTGCCCAGTTACTTTGGATCCACCAGCCACAACAAGCCTCGCGGTACACACCAAGATTCCACCTGAAATCCAACCGGTAACTGCCATCCCCAATTGTTGCTGAATATAGTCAGTGTTGGGAGAGGGGCTGCATCAAACGAGAGGTTCCTAAGTTAAATGTGATTCTATCCAGTAGGGTGCCATTGTCCTTTTATCTTCCCTGTATCCTTTGGTTCAGATCTGTATATACAGTACAAACGGAGGGAAATGTGTCCATTTTGTGTTTATGGCTTCACACGTCTTGAAACTTTCTAACAGCTCACAGTACTTAGAGACAGCACTAAGGGAAACTCATGTTTGTGTTATATCCATTCACCCAGAAAACATATCCATCTGTTGCTTTCTTCTGAAACACCCACGCTCTCCGAAAATGGATCCATTTGTTTCATGGGGGCTGAAATTCCGAGAAATGAAACCAATCCCAATGTGCACTTTACTGTCTGTCTCGTTTGTTCTTAGTACAGTTTTGCAGAGCTAATTGTCTTTGTTATAGGCTTATGCATTTATTTCTCTACTTAGGTTAGAATATTGCATTCATTCTTGCTGTTGGAAAAATTGTAAGACTATATCAAGGACTGTGACCAAAACTTATTCAAAATCGGCATTTGTGTTAGGCCACGATATGCTCTTTTGAATCAATATTTATGAATATTAATGCACGCGTCTGTGTTCTGAATACAAGTGTATTGAGTACATTTAAGCTGCGATACTGGGTCGATGCATGCTGAATGATCCTTGATATCACTTTGAGTATTTTGTTTTGAATACTCATGGTTTCTTTGGTACATGTCAGCCAACCGAAACCTTTTGGTGTCTGTTTGTTTGTTTGATTGTTGGTTTGTTTGCTTGTTGTTGGTTTTGCAAACACATTAATTCATGCATCACTCCGTTTGCTTCAATCAGAGAGTCATATATGTGAATCACTTAAGATAGAGTTTAAAATCACCTATTATTTACTGCTACCCTCTCCCAGCTTATGGCTTTGATGTCCTCCTTGCCTTCTTCATGTTTCTTGTTTGTAACTCACGCTCTTCTTGCATTTCCAATAATGGTTTTTCTTATTTCCATTTCAACTTGCTACTTTTCTATTCAGGGTAGAATTCTCAATCTTTCCTTTAGGATAAATTTTGAACTTTTGAATTCTTTTAAGATTTGCTGGTCTGTGAATTTCCCTAGCTCTGCCGTTAATAGAAATGGCCAGCATGTGGCATAGGCTACCCATGATTACAGCTTTTTCTCATTCAGGTTATGGCCTATTTCATTGCACTCCTCCCTGTTCTGCAATATTTCTGCCGAGATATGAGCTGAAACCCTTCTGGAGGTTCTGTTGTGACTATATTGCTTTCCTCTAGATGCATTTTAAATCACTGGGGTGATCATGAACTTTGTTGATTTGAATTATACAGCTGCAATTACGTCTATTGGGATTCCACCTCCTTGGGACGCTGTGTAGTTCCTGAAATCGTATAGATGATTCTTTCTTGTCTTTCAGCAAGTTTCAGTCTGACTTTCCTACAATTATCTATTCAGGGTTTTTTTGTTAATCTTGCTTTTCCATCTGGGACTCTTACGAATCATAATCTTTCATGCTGTTTCTTAACCCAGGCTGCAACAGCCATGTTTGCATTGGTTTGCACTTCTTTTCCTATGTCTTCTTCTGATCGAATGATTTCTGTTCCCCTGTCTTCACAGTCTTTCACGAGTCCGTCTGCATTCCCAAGTCTTCTTTGGACTGACTTTAGACCTGGTATTGTCTCATCCTTGGGTTTTCTGATATTATATGCCATGTTTTTAGAGGTTCTTTTCACCTTTCCTGGTATACTGCCTTTTGTGATTCTGAGACACTGTTGTACTTCATGTTTTCCTCACCTGAGTTTTCACTACATGCTCGGGTAGCGTTTTGCAGTCTAGATATTTGAAAGCTTATTTTTTGGGCCTTCAAGCTCTTTGGAACTGAAAATGGTACTTCCTGTTTGTTTTAATATACTTCTTTATCTCTACTGGTCAAGTAATATCAGGTATCTAATATAGATTTATAGGGCTTTGTTAAGTGAAAATTTTAGACCATTGGGTGTACGAAGTTCCATGATATTTCTGTGAGGACAATTTTCCCTAGGCATTGATGCCATGTCCTGTTCCTGTGTGTTTTGTCTGGTATATCTCTAATTGATGGTGTTGCCTTTGTTGTGATGAGCACACCATATTATTTCAATTAGAAAAACTTCGTTTTATTGCACTAACCTCACAATTCTGAAAGTGCAGAGTACACTTCCACTTCTGGAAATGAAGCTTAATAGTTTTCAGCTCGGCATTTTGCTGTACGTCATATTGGAGTCTTTCCAAAACAGCAAACTGAGAGTGCGCTTGTGCTTTCTATTGCCATGGGAATGTCCCAATGTTACCAGTTCTTACCAGAGCTTCTCTGTCTACCGAAACACCAGTGGAAAAATATGTATGGATGTCATACATCAGGGCTTGCTGAAATGACCCCGCAGACCGAACTTTGTGTCCTCTGGGCAGTACCATGTCAGTGCCACCCAAAATATAACATCTGCATTTGGGAGATAATGCTGAAGGAAATGCTTCAACTTCTCACGTTGTGGACTTTGACCACTCATCCTTGATCCCTCATCCTTGGGTCATGGGTGCACGAATGCAACCACAGTTCTATACCGAATACTCTTCCTCAAACTAACCCGTAATCCCTGTCCAGGTTATGACTGTAGCAGATCCTAAAGCTTTTAATACTGATTTCAAACCCAAGGGCCACTAAATCCCTCAGACCAGATGCACGGGTTCTCTGTTTCAGCCCCACACGTGCTCTATTGGCAAAATGCCAAATTGATCCTGGGCCTGCAAGATGCAGTGGACGTGGCCATGGCACATATCGAAATACTCAACCACACAAGGCAATGTGGTTGCTTTCTTACTGGGGTAACAGGTCGGTATGCTCTCTTGATATAACCCACCACAACCCACAATGCACTCCAGATCCCTGAGACTCAGCGTGTGCCATTATCTGTAGCTGTATACCTCATTTTCTGCTACCTCTGCTAGCTCAAATTTTTCAGATCGGATCTTGGTCTCAGAATCAATTGTGGGGATATTTTGTGCTGATTTCTATGAGTTATGTCAGCCAAGCATCTGCTGTGCACTCTTCTAACACTCAGCGCATTTCCTACAGTCCCATGTGTGCTGTCCGCTTGAGAGTGTGCGTCCAATTAAAACAGAGTTTCACCTTTGCTGCTCCATCAGCAGAGGTCAGATCCTGCACCGATTTCCATTCTCTACTTTGCCTTCTCCTGCTTCCAGGATTTCTGAGGCCTCATCCTGTCTTGGAAGTAACAGACCACTCTTCGGAAAGTGTCCTGTGCCAAGGGCTGGGTGAGTGGAAGTTTACATTGCTGTGTACATGGGAGGGAGTGAGCGCAGGTTGCACTGGTTCTCTGCCAACTGGGCATCGATAAATCAACATTTTCCAGATGTAATTCACAGAAATGTGATGTTTGTTTAGCTCTGATTTCTATAAAGCCATGGTTGGAGGGATTGTCCGAAGACTCCAATTTTGACATTGTGTTGATAACACAGTTGCAGTTTTTAAGAATTTTAATAGAAATGATTTACATGTTTTGGATTTATATGAAAATAAATTAGTGTTTGAAACTTACTAAATTTACCTAGAAATCAGACTTGTCAATTTTTGTAACATTATGTCAGCTCTAAGCAAAATGTAGACAGATAGAAAATAAAATCACAGTCCAAAATTTTGAAGGGGACATGTCAACTCTTTACTGTTGAAGCCTCCAACAGCAACAGGAACAATGAAGTACCTATTGAAACTATGAAATAACTGAGAACCTGGGTTTCAGTTGTGCATGTTGTGCCCTATACTCCCAATGAAACATACTGGCCAATGTTGGCATTTCAAGGTGTAACAATCCTCTCTACTAAAGTACAAGAAAAACCAAACAAAATATATACATTTAGGCTTGATTCCAAAAGCACATACAGGCATTATATCTATGAGAACCCTGCTGCAGCTATGCTAGGCTATTGAAAAACAGGTGTTCTTCTATCAGTGATGAGAACGCTTAATCATCCAATCATGTTGGGCAAAGCAATTTAACACAACCAAGTCTGCACCCCCAAAATATCGTGCACCCGGCGCTTGGCTGAAGAGAAAGACTGTCCACCAAACCTGTTTCTTTAAAGTCTTTCACGACTTTTACAATTCAGATCACTATCTGACATAATATTTACATATACTGTGTTGAAAAACTGAGGCCTAGTACATATTCAAGTTCAGTCAAAGATTCCTCTCACTTACCACACTCCCTTCACCCCAGACAAGACATAAACCCAGCATTTGCTGAATCTAGGGGAAGATCATCATTTCTTTGTGTGAGCTAAGTATTCAATTCCTATCTATTGTAGGCGAGAGTATTTGACCTTTAAGGAGTTCACTGTTGTTCACAGAGTGTGAAGTTGGAGGAACTCTGATTCTAGGAGGGGCTTGCTCTTCTCCGACTGGCTTCATTGCAGCTCAGGTTCTGATCCTTTAAAATGGATGTCTGAGTGGAGGGGAGGGAAGAGCAAGTGCTTGATAGCAAGGCCCAAACCTGGGAAATGGCTTACCTGGGCTTGGTGCATTTTTTCTGAATGGATTGTAAATGCCCCTTGGGACCTTTGGATTCCCATGACCTCTTAAAGGACATGAGCGCTTTTATCATCTCTGCCATCTCTTGTCTTTTAGACATCAGGAATCTTGGAGCCGTTTTTGAAGCAGTGAATTGAGTGACTTTCTGAAGTGCATGTAAACACTGCGAAAGTTTCTGCCAGTATCACAGTAGTTCAGTAGGTCTCATGAATGTCTTTCGAGCCTGGTATTCTCTAGAGATGTCTCCATGCCGGTATTCTCCACTGTAGCGGAACAACTCTCATCAATATTTTCGCATCTCTCCTCAATCCGTGCAGCCAGCTTTTCTGCCAGCTTCTCTTCGTGTCTCCCATAAAGTCGACTTCAACAAGACTGGGCAAGTATGAAAGTACCTCGGAGCCTCACCAGTAAGTTGATGACAGGCAGATCGTCCACTGTCTGCACTTTCAGGTTCTGGAAACTTACCCGTGAACTTAGGTCTTTGGGCAGCAGCAATATCTCGAACTTACACAGCGTCCCGAACAAAAGACCTAAGCCAATATCCACAAAGGTTGGCAGCCCATTCATCACACTGATCCACCCACAGAATTCTGCCCAGTTACTTTGGATCCACCAGCCACAACAAGCCTCGCGGTACACACCAAGATTCCACCTGAAATCCAACCGGTAACTGCCATCCCCAATTGTTGCTGAATATAGTCAGTGTTGGGAGAGGGGCTGCATCAAACGAGAGGTTCCTAAGTTAAATGTGATTCTATCCAGTAGGGTGCCATTGTCCTTTTATCTTCCCTGTATCCTTTGGTTCAGATCTGTATATACAGTACAAACGGAGGGAAATGTGTCCATTTTGTGTTTATGGCTTCACACGTCTTGAAACTTTCTAACAGCTCACAGTACTTAGAGACAGCACTAAGGGAAACTCATGTTTGTGTTATATCCATTCACCCAGAAAACATATCCATCTGTTGCTTTCTGCTGAAACACCCACGCTCTCCGAAAATGGATCCATTTGTTTCATGGGGGCTGAAATTCCGAGAAATGAAACCAATCCCAATGTGCACTTTACTGTCTGTCTCGTTTGTTCTTAGTACAGTTTTGCAGAGCTAATTGTCTTTGTTATAGGCTTATGCATTTATTTCTCTACTTAGGTTAGAATATTGCATTCAGTCTTGCTGTTGGAAAAATTGTAAGACTATATCAAGGACTGTGACCAAAACTTATTCAAAATCGGCATTTGTGTTAGGCCACGATATGCTCTTTTGAATCAATATTTATGAATATTAATGCACGCGTCTGTGTTCTGAATACAAGTGTATTGAGTACATTTAAGCTGCGATACTGGGTCGATGCATGCTGAATGATCCTTGATATCACTTTGAGTATTTTGTTTTGAATACTCATGGTTTCTTTGGTACATGTCAGCCAACCGAAACCTTTTGGTGTCTGTTTGTTTGTTTGATTGTTGGTTTGTTTGCTTGTTGTTGGTTTTGCAAACACATTAATTCATGCATCACTCCGTTTGCTTCAATCAGAGAGTCATATATGTGAATCACTTAAGATAGAGTTTAAAATCACCTATTATTTACTGCTACCCTCTCCCAGCTTATGGCTTTGATGTCCTCCTTGCCTTCTTCATGTTTCTTGTTTGTAACTCACGCTCTTCTTGCATTTCCAATAATGGTTTTTCTTATTTCCATTTCAACTTGCTACTTTTCTATTCAGGGTAGAATTCTCAATCTTTCCTTTAGGATAAATTTTGAACTTTTGAATTCTTTTAAGATTTGCTGGTCTGTGAATTTCCCTAGCTCTGCCGTTAATAGAAATGGCCAGCATGTGGCATAGGCTACCCATGATTACAGCTTTTTCTCATTCAGGTTATGGCCTATTTCATTGCACTCCTCCCTGTTCTGCAATATTTCTGCCGAGATATGAGCTGAAACCCTTCTGGAGGTTCTGTTGTGACTATATTGCTTTCCTCTAGATGCATTTGAAATCACTGGGGTGATCATGAACTTTGTTGATTTGAATTATACAGCTGCAATTACGTCTATTGGGATTCCACCTCCTTGGGACGCTGTGTAGTTCCTGAAATCGTATAGATGATTCTTTCTTGTCTTTCAGCAAGTTTCAGTCTGACTTTCCTACAATTATCTATTCAGGGTTTTTTTGTTAATCTTGCTTTTCCATCTGGGACTCTTACGAATCATAATCTTTAATGCTGTTTCTTAACCCAGGCTGCAACAGCCATGTTTGCATTGGTTTGCACTTCTTTTCCTATGTCTTCTTCTGATCGAGTGATTTCTGTTCCCCTGTCTTCACAGTCTTTCACGAGTCCGTCTGCATTCCCAAGTCTTCTTTGGACTGACTTTAGACCTGGTATTGTCTCATCCTTGTGTTTTCTGATATTATATGCCATGTTTTTAGAGGTTCTTTTCACCTTTCCTGGTATACTGCCTTTTGTGATTCTGAGACACTGTTGTACTTCATGTTTTCCTCACCTGAGTTTTCACTACATGCTCTGGTAGCGTTTTGCAGTCTAGATATTTGAAAGCTTATTTTTTGGGCCTTCAAACTCTTTGGAACTGAAAATGGTACTTCCTGTTTGTTTTAATATAATTCTTTACCTCTACTGGTCAAGTAATATCAGGTATCTAATATAGATTTATAGGGCTTTGTTAAGTGAAAATTTTAGACCATTGGGTGTACGAAGTTCCATGATATTTCTGTGAGGACAATTTTCCCTAGGCATTGATGCCATGTCCTGTTCCTGTGTGTTTTGTCTGGTATATCTCTAATTGATGGTGTTGCCTTTGTTGTGATGAGCACACCATATTATTTCAATTAGAAAAACTTCGTTTTATTGCACTAACCTCACAATTCTGAAACTGCAGAGTACACTTCCTCTTCTGGTAATGAAGATTAATAGTTTTCAGCTCGGCATTTTGCTGTACGTCATATTGGAGTCTTTCCAAAACAGCAAACTGAGAGTGCGCTTGTGCTTTCTATTGCCATGGGAATGTCCCAATGTTACCAGTTCTTACCAGAGCTTCTCTGTTTACCGAAACACCAGTGGAAAAATATGTATGGATGTCATACATCAGGGCTTGCTGAAATGACCCCGCAGACCGAACTTTGTGTCCTCTGGGCAGTACCATGTCAGTGCCACCCAAAATATAACATCTGCATTTGGGAGATAATGCTGAAGGAAATGCTTCAACTTCTCACGTTGTGGACTTTGACCACTCATCCTTGATCCCTCATCCTTGGGTCATGGGTGCACGAATGCAACCACAGTTCTATACCGAATACTCTTCCTCAAACCAACCCGTAATCCCTGTCCAGGTTATGACTGTAGCAGATCCTAAAGATTTTAATACTGATTTCAAACCCAAGGGCCACTAAATCCCTCAGACCAGATGCACGGGTTCTCTGTTTCAGCCCCACACGTGCTCTATTGGCAAAATGCCAAATTGATCCTGGGCCTGCAAGATGCAGTGGACGTGGCCATGGCACATATCGAAAAACTCAACCACACAAGGCAATGTGGTTGCTTTCTTACTGGGGTAACAGGTCGGTATGCTCTCTTGATATAACCCACCACAACCCACAATGCACTCCAGATCCCTGAGACACAGCGTGTGCCATTATCTGTAGCTCTATACCTCATTTTCTGCTACCTCTGCTAGCTCAAATTTTTCAGATCGGATCTTGGTCTCAGAATCAATTGTGGGGATATTTTGTGCTGATTTCTATGAGTTATGTCAGCCAAGCATCTGCTGTGCACTCTTCTAACACTCAGCGCATTTCCTACAGTCCCATGTGTGCTGTCCGCTTGAGAGTGTGCATCCAATTAAAACAGAGTTTCACCTTTGCTGCTCCATCAGCAGAGGTCAGATCCTGCACCGATTTCCATTCTCTACTTTGCCTTCTCCTGCTTCCAGGATTTCTGAGGCCTCATCCTGTCTTGGAAGTAACAGACCACTCTTCGGAAAGTGTCCTGTGCCAAGGGCTGGGTGAGTGGAAGTTTACATTGCTGTGTACATGGGAGGGAGTGAGCGCAGGTTGCACTGGTTCTCTGCCAACTGGGCATCGATAAATCAACATTTTCCAGATGTAATTCACAGAAATGTGATGTTTGTTTAGCTCTGATTTCTATAAAGCCATGGTTGGTGGGATTGTCCGAAGACTCCAATTTTGACATTGTGTTGATAACACAGTTGCAGTTTTTAAGAATTTTAATAGAAATGATTTACATGTTTTGGATTTATATGAAAATAAATTAGTGTTTGAAACTTACTAAATTTACCTAGAAATCAGACTTGTCAATTTTTGTAACATTATGTCAGCTCTAAGCAAAATGTAGACAGATAGAAAATAAAATCACAGTCCAAAATTTTGAAGGGGACATGTCAACTCTTTACTGTTGAAGCCTCCAACAGCAACAGGAACAATGAAGTACCTATTGAAACTATGAAATAACTGAGAACCTGGGTTTCAGTTGTGCATGTTGTGCCCTATACTCCCAATGAAACATACTGGCCAATGTTGGCATTTCAAGGTGTAACAATCCTCTCTACTAAAGTACAAGAAAAACCAAACAAAATATATACATTTAGGCTTGATTCCAAAAGCACATACAGGCATTATATCTATGAGAACCCTGCTGCAGCTATGCTAGGCTATTGAAAAACAGGTGTTCTTCTATCAGTGATGAGAACGCTTAATCATCCAATCATGTTGGGCAAAGCAATTTAACACAACCAAGTCTGCACCCCCAAAATATCGTGCACCCGGCGCTTGGCTGAAGAGAAAGACTGTCCACCAAACCTGTTTCTTTAAAGTCTTTCACGACTTTTACAATTCAGATCACTATCTGACATAATATTTACATATACTGTGTTGAAAAACTGAGGCCTAGTACATATTCAAGTTCAGTCAAAGATTCCTCTCACTTACCACACTCCCTTCACCCCAGACAAGACATAAACCCAGCATTTGCTGAATCTAGGGGAAGATCATCATTTCTTTGTGTGAGCTAAGTATTCAATTCCTAACTATTGTAGGCGAGAGTATTTGACCTTTAAGGAGTTCACTGTTGTTCACAGAGTGTGAAGTTGGAGGAACTCTGATTCTAGGAGGGGCTTGCTCTTCTCCGACTGGCTTCATTGCAGCTCAGGTTCTGATCCTTTAAAATGGATGTCTGAGTGGAGGGGAGGGAAGAGCAAGTGCTTGATAGCAAGGCCCAAACCTGGGAAATGGCTTACCTGGGCTTGGTGCATTTTTTCTGAATGGATTGTAAATGCCCCTTGGGACCTTTGGATTCCCATGACTTCTTAAAGAACATGAGCGCTTTTATCATCTCTGCCATCTCTTGTCTTTTAGACATCAGGAATCTTGGAGCCGTTTTTGAAGCAGTGAATTGAGTGACTTTCTGAAGTGCATGTAAACACTGCGAAAGTTTCTGCCAGTATCACAGTAGTTCAGTAGGTCTCATGAATGTCTTTCGAGCCTGGTATTCTCTAGAGATGTCTCCATGCCGGTATTCTCCACTGTAGCGGAACAACTCTCATCAATATTTTCGCATCTCTCCTCAATCCGTGCAGCCAGCTTTTCTGCCAGCTTCTCTTCGTGTCTCCCATAAAGTCGACTTCAACAAGACTGGGCAAGTATGAAAGTACCTCGGAGCCTCACCAGTAAGTTGATGACAGGCAGATCGTCCACTGTCTGCACTTTCAGGTTCTGGAAACTTACCCGTGAACTTAGGTCTTTGGGCAGCAGCAATATCTCGAACTTACACAGCGTCCCGAACAAAAGACTTAAGCCAATATCCACAAAGGTTGGCAGCCCATCCATCACACTGATCCACCCACAGAATTCTGCCCAGTTACTTTGGATCCACCAGCCACAACAAGCCTCGTGGTACACAACAAGATTCCACCTGAAATCCAACCGGTAACTGCCATCCCCAATTGTTGCTGAATATAGTCAGTGTTGGGAGAGGGGCTGCATCAAACGAGAGGTTCCTAAGTTAAATGTGATTCTATCCAGTAGGGTGCCATTGTCCTTTTATCTTCCCTGTATCCTTTGGTTCAGATCTGTATATACAGTAAAAACGGAGGGAAATGTGTCCATTCTGTGTTTATGGTTTAACAGGTCTTGAAACTTTCTAACAGCTCACAGTACTTAGAGACAGCACTAAGGGAAACTCATGTTTGTGTTATATCCATTCACCCAGAAAACATATCCATCTGTTGCTTTGTGCTGAAACACCCACGCTCTCCGAAAATGGATCCATTTGTTTCATGGGGGCTGAAATTCCGAGAAATGAAACCAATCCCAATGTGCACTTTACTGTGTGTCTCGTTTGTTCTTAGTACAGTTTTGCAGAGCTAATTGTCTTTGTTATAGGCTTATGCATTTATTTCTCTACTTAGGTTAGAATATTGCATTCAGTCTTGCTGTTGGAAAAATTGTAAGACTATATCAAGGACTGTGACCAAAACTTATTCAAAATCGGCATTTGTGTTAGGTCACGATATGTTCTTTTGAATCAATATTTATGAATATTAATGCACGCGTCTGTGTTCTGAATACAAGTGTATTGAGTACATTTAAGCTGCGATACTGGGTCGATGCATGCTGAATGATCCTTGATATCACTTTGAGTATTTTGTTTTGAATACTCATGGTTTCTTTGGTACATGTCAGCCAACCGAAACCTTTTGGTGTCTGTTTGTTTGTTTGATTGTTGGTTTGTTTGCTTGTTGTTGGTTTTGCAAACACATTAATTCATGCATCACTCCGTTTGCTTCAATCAGAGAGTCATATATGTGAATCACTTAAGATAGAGTTTAAAATCACCTATTATTTACTGCTACCCTCTCCCATCTTATGGCTTTGATGTCCTCCTTGCCTTCTTCATGTTTCTTGTTTGTAACTCACGCTCTTCTTGCATTTCCAATAATGGTTTTTCTTATTTCCATTTCAACTTGCTACTTTTCTATTCAGGGTAGAATTCTCAATCTTTCCTTTAGGATAAATTTTGAACTTTTGAATTCTTTTAAGATTTGCTGGTCTGTGAATTTCCTTAGCTCTGCCGTTAATAGAAATGGCCAGCATGTGGCATAGGCTACCCATGATTACAGCTTTTTCTCATTCAGGTTATGGCCTATTTCATTGCACTCCTCCCTGTTCTGCAATATTTCTGCCGAGATATGAGCTGAAACCCTTCTGGAGGTTCTGTTGTGACTATATTGCTTTCCTCTAGATGCATTTGAAATCACTGGGGTGATCATGAACTTTGTTGATTTGAATTATACAGCTGCAATTACGTCTATTGGGATTCCACCTCCTTGGGACGCTGTGTAGTTCCTGAAATCGTATAGATGATTCTTTCTTGTCTTTCAGCAAGTTTCAGTCTGACTTTCCTACAATTATCTATTCAGGGTTTTTATGTTAATCTTGCTTTTCCATCTGGGACTCTTACGAATCATAATCTTTCATGCTGTTTCTTAACCCAGGCTGCAACAGCCATGTTTGCATTGGTTTGCACTTCTTTTTCTATGTCTTCTTCTGATCGAGTGATTTCTGTTCCCC
This sequence comes from Camelus bactrianus, assembly GCF_048773025.1. Taxonomy (NCBI): domain Eukaryota; kingdom Metazoa; phylum Chordata; class Mammalia; order Artiodactyla; family Camelidae; genus Camelus; species Camelus bactrianus. Next base: position 142,235,739 of record NC_133541.1, read on the forward strand.
TGTCTTCACAGTCTTTCACGAGACCGTCTGCATTCCCAAGTCTTCTTTGGACTGACTTTTGACCTGGTATTGTCTCATCCTTGTGTTTTCTGATATTATATGCCATGTTTTTAGAGGTTCTTTTCACCTTTCCTGGTATACTGCATTTTGTGATTCTGAGACACTGTTGTACTTCATGTTTTCCTCACCTGAGTTTTCACTACATGCTCGGGTAGCGTTTTGCAGTCTAGATATTTGAAAGCTTATTTTTTGGGCCTTCAGACTCTTTGGAACTGAAAATGGTACTTCCTGTTTGTTTTAATATACTTCTTTATCTCTACTGGTCAAGTAATATCAGGTATCTAATATAGATTTATAGGGCTTTGTTAAGTGAAAATTTTAGACCATTGGGTGTACGAAGTTCCATGATATTTCTGTGAGGACAATTTTCCCTAGGCATTGATGCCATGTCCTGTTCCTGTGTGTTTTGTCTGGTATATCTCTAATTGATGGTGTTGCCTTTGTTGTGATGAGCACACCATATTATTTCAATTAGAAAAACTTCGTTTTATTGCACTAACTTCACAATTCTGAAACTGCAGAGTACACTTCCTCTTCTGGAAATGAAGCTTAATAGTTTTCAGCTCGGCATTTTGCTGTACGTCATATTGGAGTCTTTCCAAAACAGCAAACTGAGAGTGCGCTTGTGCTTTCTATTGCCATGGGAATGTCCCAATGTTACCAGTTCTTACCAGAGCTTCTCTGTCTACCGAAACACCAGTGGAAAAATATGTATGGATGTCATACATCAGGGCCTGCTGAAATGACCCCGCAGACCGAACTTTGTGTCCTCTGGGCAGTACCATGTCAGTGCCACCCAAAATATAACATCTGCATTTGGGAGATAATGCTGAAGGAAATGCTTCAACTTCTCACGTTGTGGACTTTGACCACTCATCCTTGATCCCTCATCCTTGGGTCATGGGTGCACGAATGCAACCACAGTTCTATACCGAATACTCTTCCTCAAACCAACCCGTAATTCCTGTCCAGGTTATGACTGTAGCAGATCCTAAAGATTTTAATACTGATTTCAAACCCAAGGGCCACTAAATCCCTCAGACCAGATGCACGGGTTCTCTGTTTCAGCCCCACACGTGCTCTATTGGCAAAATGCCAAATTGATCCTGGGCCTGCAAGATGCAGTGGACGTGGCCATGGCACATATCGAAATACTCAACCACACAAGGCAATGTGGTTGCTTTCTTACTGGGGTAACAGGTCGGTATGCTCTCTTGATATAACCCACCACAACCCACAATGCACTCCAGATCCCTGAGACTCAGCGTGTGCCATTATCTGTAGCTCTATACCTCATTTTCTGCTACCTCTGCTAGCTCAAATTTTTCAGATCGGATCTTGGTCTCAGAATCAATTGTGGGGATATTTTGTGCTGATTTCTATGAGTTATGTCAGCCAAGCATCTGCTGTGCACTCTTCTAACACTCAGCGCATTTCCTACAGTCCCATGTGTGCTGTCCGCTTGAGAGTGTGCGTCCAATTAAAACAGAGTTTCACCTTTGCTGCTCCATCAGCAGAGGTCAGATCCTGCACCGATTTCCATTCTCTACTTTGCCTTCTCCTGCTTCCAGTATTTCTGAGGCCTCATCCTGTCTTGGAAGTAACAGACCACTCTTCGGAAAGTGTCCTGTGCCAAGGGCTGGGTGAGTGGAAGTTTACATTGCTGTGTACATGGGAGGGAGTGAGCGCAGGTTGCACTGGTTCTCTGCCAACTGGGCATCGATAAATCAACATTTTCCAGATGTAATTCACAGAAATGTGATGTTTGTTTAGCTCTGATTTCTATAAAGCCATGGTTGGAGGGATTGTCCGAAGACTCCAATTTTGACATTGTGTTGATAACACAGTTGCAGTTTTTAAGAATTTTAATAGAAATGATTTACATGTTTTGGATTTATATGAAAATAAATTAGTGTTTGAAACTTACTAAATTTACCTAGAAGTCAGACTTGTCAATTTTTGTAACATTATGTCAGTTCTAAGCAAAATGTAGACAGATAGAAAATAAAATCACAGTCCAAAATGTTGAAGGGGACATGTCAACTCTTTACTGTTGAAGCCTCCAACAGCAACAGGAACAATGAAGTAACTATTGAAACTATGAAATAACTGAGAACCTGGGTTTCAGTTGTGCATGTTGTGCCCTATACTCCCAATGAAACATACTGGCCAATGTTGGCATTTCAAGTTGTAACAATCCTCTCTACTAAAGTACAAGAAAAACCAAACAAAATATATACATTTAGGCTTGATTCCAAAAGCACATACAGGCATTATATCTATGAGAACCCTGCTGCAGCTATGCTAGGCTATTGAAAAACAGGTGTTCTTCTATCAGTGATGAGAACGCTTAATCATCCAATCATGTTGGGCAAAGCAATTTAACACAACCAAGTCTGCACCCCCAAAATATCGTGCACCCGGCGCTTGGCTGAAGAGAAAGACTGTCCACCAAACCTGTTTCTTTAAAGTCTTTCACGACTTTTACAATTCAGATCACTATCTGACATAATATTTACATATACTGTGTTGAAAAACTGAGGCCTAGTACATATTCAAGTTCAGTCAAAGATTCCTCTCACTTACCACACTCCCTTCACCCCAGACAAGACATAAACCCAGCATTTGCTGAATCTAGGGGAAGATCATCATTTCTTTGTGTGAGCTAAGTATTCAATTCCTAACTATTGTAGGCGAGAGTATTTGACCTTTAAGGAGTTCACTGTTGTTCACAGAGTGTGAAGTTGGAGGAACTCTGATTCTAGGAGGGGCTTGCTCTTCTCCGACTGGCTTCATTGCAGCTCAGGTTCTGATCCTTTAAAATGGATGTCTGAGTGGAGGGGAGGGAAGAGCAAGTGCTTGATAGCAAGGCCCAAACCTGGGAAATGGCTTACCTGGGCTTGGTGCATTTTTTCTGAATGGATTGTAAATGCCCCTTGGGACCTTTGGATTCCCATGACCTCTTAAAGAACATGAGCGTTTTGTCATATCTGCCATCTCTTGTCTTTTAGACATCAGGAATCTTGGAGCCGTTTTTGGAGCAGTGAATTGAGTGACTTTCTGAAGTGCATGTAAACACTGCGAAAGTTTCTGCCAGTATCACAGTAGTACAGTAGGTCTCATGAATGTCTTTCGAGCCTGGTATTCTCTAGAGATGTCTCCATGCCGGTATTCTCCACTGTAGCGGAACAACTCTCCTCAATATTTTCGCATCTCTCCTCAATCCGTGCAGCCAGCTTTTCTGCCAGCTTCTCTTCGTGTTTCCCATAAAGTCGACTTCAACAAGACTGGGCAAGTATGAAAGTACTTCGGAGCATTACCAGTAAGTTGATGACAGGCAGATCGTCCACTGTCTGCACTTTCAGGTTCTGGAAACTTACCCGTGAACTTAGGTCTTGGGCAGCAGCAATATCTCGAACTTACACAGCGTCCCGAACAAAAGACCTAAGCCAATATCCACAAAGGTTGGCAGCCCATCCATCACACTGATCCACCCACAGAATTCTGCCCAGTTACTTTGGATCCACCAGCCACAACAAGCCTCGCGGTACACAACAAGATTCCACCTGAAATCCAACCGGTAACTGCCATCCCCAATTGTTGCTGAATATAGTCATTGTTGGGAGAGGGGCTGCATCAAACGAGAGGTTCCTAAGTTAAATGTGATTCTATCCAGTAGGGTGCCATTGTCCTTTTATCTTCCCTGTATCCTTTGGTTCAGATCTGTATATACAGTACAAACGGAGGGAAATGTGTCCATTTTGTGTTTATGGCTTCACACGTCTTGAAACTTTCTAACAGCTCACAGTACTTAGAGACAGCACTAAGGGAAACTCATGTTTGTGTTATATCCATTCACCCAGAAAACATATCCATCTGTTGCTTTCTGCTGAAACACCCACGCTCTCCGAAAATGGATCCATTTGTTTCATGGGGGCTGAAATTCCGAGAAATGAAACCAATCCCAATGTGCACTTTACTGTGTGTCTCGTTTGTTCTTAGTACAGTTTTGCAGAGCTAATTGTCTTTGTTATAGGCTTATGCATTTATTTCTCTACTTAGGTTAGAATATTGCATTCATTCTTGCTGTTGGAAAAATTGTAAGACTATATCACGGACTGTGACCAAAACTTATTCAAAATCGGCATTTGTGTTAGGCCATGATATGCTCTTTTGAATCAATATTTATGAATATTAATGCACGCGTCTGTGTTCTGAATACAAGTGTATTGAGTACATTTAAGCTGCGATACTGGGTCGATGCATGCTGAATGATCCTTGATATCACTTTGAGTATTTTGTTTTGAATACTCATGGTTTCTTTGGTACATGTCAGCCAACCGAAACCTTTTGGTGTCTGTTTGTTTGTTTGATTGTTGGTTTGTTTGCTTGTTGTTGGTTTTGCAAACACATTAATTCATGCATCACTCCGTTTGCTTCAATCAGAGAGTCATATATGTGAATCACTTAAGATAGAGTTTAAAATCACCTATTATTTATTGCTACCCTCTCCCATCTTATGGCTTGATGTCCTCCTTGCCTTCTTCATGTTTCTTGTTTGTAACTCACGCTCTTCTTGCATTTCCAATAATGGTTTTTCTTATTTCCATTTCAACTTGCTACTTTTCTATTCAGTGTAGAATTCTCAATCTTTCCTTTAGGATAAATTTTGAACTTTTGAATTCTTTTAAGATTTGCTGGTCTGTGAATTTCCTTAGGTCTGCCGTTAATAGAAATGGCCAGCATGTGGCATAGGCTACACATGATTACAGCTTTTTCTCATTCAGGTTATGGCCTATTTCATTGCACTCCTCCCTGTTCTGCAATATTTCTGCCGAGATATGAGCTGAAACCCTTCTGGAGGTTCTGTTGTGACTATATTGCTTTCCTCTAGATGCATTTTAAATCACTGGGGTGATCATGAACTTTGTTGATTTGAATTATACAGCTGCAATTACGTCTATTGGGATTCCACCTCCTTGGGACGCTGTGTAGTTCCTGAAATCGTATAGATGATTCTTTCTTGTCTTTCAGCAAGTTTCAGTCTGACTTTCCTACAATTATCTATTCAGGGTTTTTTTGTTAATCTTGCTTTTCCATCTGGGACTCTTATGAATCATAATCTTTCATGCTGTTTCTTAACCCAGGCTACAACAGCAATATTTGCATTGGTTTGCACTTCTTTTCCTATGTCTTCTTCTGATCGAGGGATTTCTGTTCCCCTGTCTTCACAGTCTTTCACGAGTCCGTCTGCATTCTCAAGTCTGCTTTGGACTGACTATAGCCCTGGTATTGTCTCATCCTTGGGTTTTCTGATACTATATGCCACGTTTTAGAGTTTCTATTCACCTTTCCTGGTATACTGCCTTTTGTGATTCTGAGACACTCTTGTACTTCATGTTTTCCTCACCTGAGTTTTCACTACATGCTCTGGTAGCGTTTTGCAGTCTAGATGTTTGAAAGCTTATTTTTTGGGCCTTCAAGCTCTTTGGAACTGAAAATGGTACTTCCTGTTTGTTTTACTGTACTTCTTTATCTCTACTGGTCAAGTAATATCAGGTATCTAATATAGATTTATAGGGCTTTGTTAAGTGAAAATTTTAGACCATTGGGTGTACGAAGTTCCATGATATTTCTGTGAGGACAATTTTCCCTAGGCATTGATGCCATGTCCTGTTCCTGTGTGTTCTGTCTGGTATATCTCTAATTGATGGTGTTGCCTTTGTTGTGATGAGCACACCATATTATTTCAATTAGTAAAACTTCGTTTTATTGCACTAACCTCACAATACTGAAAGTGCAGAGTACACTTCCTCTTCTGGAAATGAAGCTTAATAGTTTTCAGCTCGGCATTTTGCTGTACGTCATATTGGAGTCTTTCCAAAACAGCAAACTGAGAGTGTGCTTGTGCTTTCTATTGCCATGGGAAGGTCCCAATGTTACCAGTTCTTACCAGAGCTTCTCTGTCTACCGAAACACCAGTGGAAAAATATGTATGGATGTCATACATCAGGGCTTGCAGAAATGACCCCGCAGAACGAACTTTGTGTCCTCTGGGCAGTAACATGTCAGTGCCACCTAAAATGTAGCATCTGCATTTGGGAGATAATGCTGAAGGAAATGCTTCAACTTCTCACGTTGTGGTATTTGACCACTCATCCTTGATCCCTCATCCTTGGGTCATGGTTGCACGAATGCAACCACAGTTCTGTACCGAATACTCTTCCTCAAACCAACCCGTAATCCCTGTCCAGGTTATGACTGTAGCAGATCCTAAAGCATTTAATTCTGATTTCAAACACAAGGGCCACTAAATCCCTCAGACCAGATGCATGGCTTCTCTGTTTGAGCCCCACACGTGCTCTATTGGCAAAATGCCAAATTGATCCTGGGCCTGCAAGATGCAGTGGACGTGGCCATGGCACATATCGAAAAACTCAACCACACAAGGCAATGTGGTTGCTTTCTTACTGGGGTAACAGGTCGGTATGCTCTCTTGATATAACCCACCACAACCCACAATGCACTCCAGATCCCTGAGACTCAGCGTGTGCCATTATCTGTAGCTGTATACCTCATTTTCTGCTACCTCTGCTAGCTCAAATTTTTCAGATCGGATCTTGGTCTCAGAATCAATTGTGGGGATATTTTGTGCTGATTTCTATGAGTTATGTCAGCCAAGCATCTGCTGTGCACTCTTCTAACACTCAGCGCATTTCCTACAGTCCCATGTGTGCTGTCCGCTTGAGAGTGTGCGTCCAATTAAAACAGAGTTTCACCTTTGCTGCTCCATCAGCAGAGGTCAGATCCTGCACCGATTTCCATTCTCTACTTTGCCTTCTCCTGCTTCCAGGATTTCTGAGGCCTCATCCTGTCTTGGAAGTTAGAGACCACTCTTCAGAAACTGTCCTGTGCCAAGGGCTGGGTGAGTGGAAGTTTACATTGCTGTGTACATGGGAGGGAGTGAGCGCAGGTTGCACTGGTTCTCTGCCAACTGGGCATCGTTAAATCAACATTTTCCAGATGTAATTCACAGAAATGTGATGTTTGTTTAGCTCTGATTTCTATAAAGCCATGGTTGGAGGGATTGTCCGAAGACTCCAATTTTGACATTGTGTTGATAACACAGTTGCAGTTTTTAAGAATTTTAATAGAAATGATTTACATGTTTTGGATTTATATGAAAATAAATTAGTGTTTGAAACTTAATAAATTTACCTAGAAGTCAGACTTGTCAATTTTTGTAACATTATGTCAGCTCTAAGCTAAATGTAGACAGATAGAAAATAAAATCACAGTCCAAAATGTTGAAGGGGACATGTCAACTCTTTACTGTTGAAGCCTCCAACAGCAACAGGAACAATGAAATATCTATTGAAACTATGTAATATCTGAGAACCTGGGTTTCAGTTGTGAATGTTGTGCCCTATACTCCCAATGAAACATACTGGCCAATGTTGGCATTTCAAGGTGTAACAATCCTCTCTAGTAAAGTACAAGAAAAACCAAACAAAATATATACATTTAGGCTTGATTCCAAAAGCACATACAGGCATTATATCTATGAGAACCCTGCTGCAGCTATGCTAGGCTATTGAAAAGCAGGTGTTATTCTATCAGTGATGAGAATGCTTAATCATCCGATCATGTTGGGCAAAGCAATTTAACACAACCAAGACTGCACCCCCAAAATATCGTGCACCCGGCGCTTGGCTGAAGAGAAAGACTGACCACCAAAACTGTGTCTTTAAAGTCTTTCACGACTTTTACAATTCAGATCACTATCTGACATAATATTTACATATACTGTGTTGAAAAACTGAGGCCTAGTACATATTCAAGTTCAGTCAAAGATTCCTCTCACTTACCACACTCCCTTCACCCCAGACAAGACATAAACCCAGCATTTGCTGAATCTAGGGGAAGATCATCATTTCTTTGTGTGAGCTAAGTATTCAATTCTTAACTATTGTAGGCGAGAGTATTTGACCTTTAAGAAGTTCACTGTTTTTCACAGAGTGTGAAGTTGTAGGAACTCTGATTCTAGGAGGGGCTTGCTCTTCTCCGACTGGCTTCATTGCAGCTCAGGTTCTGATCCTTTAAAATGGATGACTGAGTGGAGGGGAGGGAAGAGCAAGTGCTTGATAGCAAGGCCCAAACCTGGGAAATGGCTTACCTGGGCTTGGTGCATTTTTTCTGAATGGATTGTAAATGCCCTTTGGGACCTTTGGATTCCAATGACCTCTTAAAGAACATGAGCGCTTTTATCGTCTCTACCATCTCTTGTCTTTTAGACATCAGGAATCTTGGAGCCGTTTTTGGAGCAGTGAATTGAGTGACTTTCTGAAGTTCATGTAAACACTGCGAAAGTTTCTGCCAGTATCACAGTAGTTCAGTAGGTCTCATGAATGTCTTTTGAGCCTGGTATTCTCTTGAGATGTCTCCATGCCGGTATTCTCATTTGTAGCGGAACATCTCTCATCAATATGTTCGCATCTCTCCTCAATCCTTGCAGCCAGCTTTTCTGCCAGCTTCTCTTCGTGTCTCCCATAAAGTCGACATCAACTGGACTGGGCAAGTCTGAAAGTACCTCGGAGCCTCACCAGGGAGCTGATGACAGGCAGATCTTCCACTGTCTGCCCTTTCAGGTTCTGGAAACTTACCCGTGAACTTAGGTCTTTGGGCAGCAGCATTATCTCGAACTTACACAGCGTCCCGAACAAAAGACCTAAGCCAATATCCACAAAGGTTGGCAGCCCATCCATCACACTGATCCATCCACAGAATTCTGCCCAGTTACTTTGGATCCACCAGCCACAACAAGCCTCGCGGTACACACCAAGATTCCACCTGAAATCCAACCGGTAACTGCCATCCCCAATTGTTGCTGAATATAGTCAGTGTTGGGAGAGGGGCTGCATCAAACGAGAGGTTCCTAAGTTAAATGTGATTCTATCCACTAGGGTGCCATTGTCCTTTTATCTTCCCTGTATCCTTTGGTTCAGATCTGTATATACAGTACAAACGGAGGGAAATGTGTCCATTTTGTGTTTATGGCTTCACACGTCTTGAAACTTTCTAACAGCTCACAGTACTTAGAGACAGCACTAAGGGAAACTCATGTTTGTGTTATATCCATTCACCCAGAAAACATATCCATCTGTTGCTTTCTGCTGAAACACCCACGCTCTCAGAAAATGGATCCATTTTTTTCATGGGGGCTGAAATTCCGAGAAATGAAACCAATCCCAATGTGCACTTTACTGTCTGTCTCGTTTGTTCTTAGTACAGTTTTGCAGAGCTAATTGTCTTTGTTATAGGCTTATGCATTTATTTCTCTACTTAGGTTAGAATATTGCATTCATTCTTGCTGTTGGAAAAATTGTAATACTATATCACGGACTGTGACCAAAACATATTCAAAATCGGCATTTGTGTTAGGTCACGATATGCTCTTTTGAATCAATATTTATGAATATTAATGCACGCGTCTGTGTTCTGAATACAAGTTTATTGAGTACATTTAAGCTGCGATACTGGGTCGATGCATGCTGAATGATCCTTGATATCACTTTGAGTATTTTGTTTTGAATACTCATGGTTTCTTTGGTACATGTCAGCCAACCGAAACTTTTTGGTGTCTGTTTGTTTGTTTGATTGTTGGTTTGTTTGCTTGTTGTTGGTTTTGCAAACACATTAATTCATGCATCACTCCGTTTGCTTCAATCAGAGAGTCATATATGTGAATCACTTAAGATAGAGTTTAAAATCACCTATTATTTACTGCTACCCTCTCCCATCTTATGGCTTTGATGTCCTCCTTGCCTTCTTCATGTTTCTTGTTTGTAACTCACGCTCTTCTTGCATTTCCAATAATGGTTTTTCTTATTTCCATTTCAACTTGCTACTTTTCTATTCAGGGTAGAATTCTCAATCTTTCCTTTAGGATAAATTTTGAACTGTTGAATTCTTTTAAGATTTGCTGGTCTGTGAATTTCCTTAGCTCTGCCGTTAATAGAAATGGCCAGCATGTGGCATAGGCTACACATGATTACAGCTTTTTCTCATTCAGGTTATGGCCTATTTCATTGCACTCCTCCGTGTTCTGCAATATTTCTGCCGAGATATGAGCTGAAACCCTTCTGGAGGTTCTGTTGTGACTATATTGCTTTCCTCTAGATGCATTTTAAATCACTGGGGTGATCATGAACTTTGTTGATTTGAATTATACAGCTGCAATTACGTCTATTGGGATTCCACCTCCTTGGGACGCTGTGTAGTTCCTGAAATCGTATAGATGATTCTTTCTTGTCTTTCAGCAAGTTTCAGTCTGACTTTCCTACAATTATCTATTCAGGGTTTTTTTGTTAATCTTGCTTTTCCATCTGGGACTCTTATGAATCATAATCTTTCATGCTGTTTCTTAACCCAGGCTACAACAGCAATATTTGCATTGGTTTGCACTTCTTTTCCTATGTCTTCTTCTGATCGAGGGATTTCTGTTCCCCTGTCTTCACAGACTTTCACGAGTCCGTCTGCATTCTCAAGTCTGCTTTGGACTGACTATAGCCCTGGTATTGTCTCATCCTTGTGTTTTCTGATATTATATGCCACGTTTTAGAGTTTCTATTCACCTTTCCTGGTATACTGCCTTTTGTGATTCTGAGACACTGTTGTACTTCATGTTTTCCTCACCTGAGTTTTCACTACATGCTCTGGTAGCGTTTTGCAGTCTAGATGTTTGAAAGCTTATTTTTTGGGCCTTCAAGCTCTTTGGAACTGAAAATGGTACTTCCTGTTTGTTTTACTGTACTTCTTTATCTCTACTGGTCAAGTAATATCAGGTATCTAATATAGATTTATAGGGCTTTGTTAAGTGAAAATTTTAGACCATTGGGTGTACGAAGTTCCATGATATTTCTGTGAGGACAATTTTCCCTAGGCATTGATGCCATGTCCTGTTCCTGTGTGTTCTGTCTGGTATATCTCTAATTGATGGTGTTGCCTTTGTTGTGATGAGCACACCATATTATTTCAATTAGTAAAACTTCGTTTTATTGCACTAACCTCACAATACTGAAAGTGCAGAGTACACTTCCTCTTCTGGAAATGAAGCTTAATAGTTTTCAGCTCGGCATTTTGCTGTACGTCATATTGGAGTCTTTCCAAAACAGCAAACTGAGAGTGCGCTTGTGCTTTCTATTGCCATGGGAAGGTCCCAATGTTACCAGTTCTTACCAGAGCTTCTCTGTCTACCGAAACACCAGTGGAAAAATATGTATGGATGTCATACATCAGGGCTTGCAGAAATGACCCCGCAGACCGAACTTTGTGTCCTCTGGGCAGTACCATGTCAGTGCCACCTAAAATGTAGCATCTGCATTTGGGAGATAATGCTGAAGGAAATGCTTCAACTTCTCACGTTGTGGAATTTGACCACTCATCCTTGATCCCTCATCCTTGGGTCATGGGTGCACGAATGCAACCACAGTTCTGTACCGAATACTCTTCCTCAAACCAACCCGTAATCCCTGTCCAGGTTATGACTGTAGCAGATCCTAAAGCTTTTAATACTGATTTCAAACCCAAGGGCCACTAAATCCCTCAGACCAGATGCATGGCTTCTCTGTTTGAGCCCCACACGTGCTCTATTGGCAAAATGCCAAATTGATCCTGGGCCTGCAAGATGCAGTGGACGTGGCCATGGCACATATCGAAAAACTCAACCACACAAGGCAATGTGGTTGCTTTCTTACTGGGGTAACAGGTCGGTATGCTCTCTTGATATAACCCACCACAACCCACAATGCACTCCAGATCCCTGAGACTCAGCGTGTGCCATTATCTGTAGCTCTATACCTCATTTTCTGCTACCTCTGCTAGCTCAAATTTTTCAGATCGGATCTTGGTCTCAGAATCAATTGTGGGGATATTTTGTGCTGATTTCTATGAGTTATGTCAGCCAAGCATCTGCTGTGCACTCTTCTAACACTCAGCGCATTTCCTACAGTCCCATGTGTGCTGTCCGCTTGAGAGTGTGCGTCCAATAAAAACAGAGTTTCACCTTTGCTGCTCCATCTGCAGAGGTAAGATCCTGCACCGATTTCCATTCTTTACTTTGCCTTCTCCTGCTTCCAGGATTTCTGAGGCCTCATCCTGTCTTGGAAGTTAGAGACCACTCTTCGGAAACTGTCCTGTGCCAAGGGCTGGGTGAGTGGAAGTTTACATTGCTGTGTACATGGGAGGGAGTGAGCGCAGGTTGAACTGGTTCTCTGCCAACTGGGCATCGTTAAATCAACATTTTCCAGATGTAATTCACAGAAATGTGATGTTTGTTTAGCTCTGATTTCTATAAAGCCATGGTTGGAGGGATTGTCCGAAGACTCCAATTTTGACATTGTGTTGATAACACAGTTGCAGTTTTTAAGAATTTTAATAGAAATGATTTACATGTTTTGGATTTATATGAAAATAAATTAGTGTTTGAAATTTACTAAATTTACCTAGAAGTCAGACTTCTCAATTTTTGTAACATTATGTCAGCTTTAAGCAAAATGTAGACAGATATAAAATAAAATCACAGTCCAAAATTTTGAAGGGGACATGTCAACTCTTTACTGTTGAAGCCTCCAACAGCAACAGGAACCATGAAGTACCTATTGAAACTATGATATAACTGAGAAACTGGGTTTCAGTTGTGCATGTTGTGCCCTATACTCCCAATGAAACATACTGGCCAATGTTGGCATTTCAAGGTGTAACAATCCTCTCTACTAAAGTACAAGAAAAACCAAACAAAATATATTCATTTAGGCTTGATTCCAAAAGCACATACAGGCATTATATCTATGAGAACCCTGCTGCAGCTATGCTAGGCTATTGAAAATCAGGTGTTATTCTATCAGTGATGAGAATGCTTAATCATCCGATCATGTTGGGCAAAGCAATTTAACACAACCATGCCTGCACCCCCAAAATATCGTGCATCCGGCGCTTGGCTGAAGAGAAAAACGGTCCATCAAACCTGTGTCTTTAAATTCTTTCACGACTTTTACAATTCAGATCACTATCTGACATAATATTTACATATACTGTGTTGAAAATCTGAGGCCTAGTACATATTCAAGTTCAGTCAAAGATTCCTCTCACTTACCACACTCCCTTCACCCCAGACAAGACATAAACCCTGCATATGCTGAATCTAGTGGAAGATCATCATTTCTTTGTGTGAGCTAATTATTCAATTCCTAACTATTGTAGGCGAGAGTATTTGACCTTTAAGGAGTTCACAGTTGTTCACAGAGTGTGAAGTTGGAGGAACTCTGATTCTAGGAGGGGCTTGCTCTTCTCCGAATGGCTTCATTGCAGCTCAGGTTCTGATCCTTTAAAATGGATGACTGAGTGGAGGGGAGGGAAGAGCAAGTGCTTGATAGCAAGTCCCAAACCTGGGAAATGGCTTACCTGGCCTTGGTGCAATTTTTCTGAATGGATTGTAAATGCCCCTTGGGACCTTTGGATTCCCATGACCTCTAAAAGAACATGAGTGCTTTTATCATCTCTGCCATCTCTTGTCTTTTAGACATCAGGAATCTTGGAGCCGTTTTTGGAGCAGTGAATTGAGTGACTTTCTGAAGTGCATGTAAACACTGCGAAAGTTTCTGCCAGTATCACAGTAGTTCAGAAGGTCTCATGAATGACTTTTGAGCCTGGTATTCCCTAGAGATGTCTCCATGACGGTATTCTACATTGTAGCGGAACAACTCTCATCAATATGTTCGCATCTCTCCTCAATCCGTGCAGCCAGCTTTTCTGCCAGCTTCTATTCGTGTCTCCCATAAAGTCGACATCAACAGGACTGGGCAAGTATGAAAGTACCTCGGAGCCTCACCAGTAAGCTGATGACAGTGCGATCTTCCACTGTCTGCCCTTTCAGGTTCTAGAAACTTACCCGTGAACTTAGGTCTTTGGGCAGCAGCAATATCTCGAACTTACACAGCGTCCCGAACAAAAGACCTAAGCCTATATCCACAAAGGTTGGCAGCCCATCCATCACACTGATCCATCCACAGAATTCTGCCCAGTTACTTTGGATCCACCAGCCACAACAAGCCTCGCGGTACACACCAAGATTCCACCTGAAATCCAACCGGTAACTGCCATCCCCAATTGTTGCTGTATATAGTCAGTGTTGGGAGAGGGGCTGCATCAAACGAGAGGTTCCTAAGTTAAATGTGATTCTATCCACTAGGGTGCCATTGTCCTTTTATCTTCCCTGTATCCTTTGGTTCAGATCTGTATATACAGTATAAACGGAGAGAAATGTGTCCATTGTGTGTTTATGGTTTCACACGTCTTGAAACTTTCTAACAGCTCACAGTACTTAGAGACAGCACTAAGGGAAACTCATGTTTGTGTTATATCCATTCACCCAGAAAACATATCCATCTGTTGCTTTCTGCTGAAACACCCACGCTCTCAGAAAATGGATCCATTTGTTTCATGGGGGCTGAAATTCCGAGAAATGAAACCAATCCCAATGTGCACTTTACTGTCTGTCTCGTTTGTTCTTAGTACAGTTTTGCAGAGCTAATTGTCTTTGTTATAGGCTTATGCATTTATTTCTCTACTTAGGTTAGAATATTGCATTCATTCTTGCTGTTGGAAAAATTGTAAGACTATATCACGGACTGTGACCAAAACATATTCAAAATCGGCATTTGTGTTAGGTCACGATATGCTCTTTTGAATCAATATTTATGAATATTAATGCACGCGTCTGTGTTCTGAATACAAGTGTATTGAGTACATTTAAGCTGCGATACTGGGGCGATGCATGCTGAATGATCCTTGATATCACTTTGAGTATTTTGTTTTGAATACTCATGGTTTCTTTGGTACATGTCAGCCAACCGAAACCTTTTGGTGTCTGTTTGTTTGTTTGATTGTTGGTTTGTTTGCTTGTTGTTGGTTTTGCAAACACATTAATTCATGCATCACTCCGTTTCCTTCAATCAGAGAGTCATATATGTGAATCACTTAAGATAGAGTTTAAAATCACCTATTATTTACTGCTACCCTCTCCCATCTTATGGCTTTGATGTCCTCCTTGCCTTCTTCATGTTTCTTGTTTGTAACTCACGCTCTTCTTGCATTTCCAATAATGGTTTTTCTTATTTCCATTTCAACTTGCTACTTTTCTATTCAGGGTAGAATTCTCAATCTTTCCTTTAGGATAAATTTTGAACTGTTGAATTCTTTTAAGATTTGCTGGTCTGTGAATTTCCTTAGGTCTGCCGTTAATAGAAATGGCCAGCATGTGGCATAGGCTACACATGATTACAGCTTTTTCTCATTCAGTTTATGGCCTATTTCATTGCACTCCTTCCTGTTCTGCAATATTTCTGCCGAGATATGAGCTGAAACCCTTCTGGAGGTTCTGTTGTGACTATATTGCTTTCCTCTAGATGCATTTTAAATCACTGGGGTGATCATGAACTTTGTTGATTTGAATTATACAGCTGCAATTACGTCTATTGGGATTCCACCTCCTTGGGACGCTGTGTAGTTCCTGAAATCGCATAGATGATTCTTTCTTGTCTTTCAGCAAGTTTCAGTCTGACTTTCCTACAATTATCTATTCAGGGTATTTTTGTTAATCTTGCTTTTCCATCTGGGACTCTTATGAATCATAATCTTTCATGCTGTTTCTTAACCCAGGCTACAACAGCAATATTTGCATTGGTTTGCACTTCTTTTCCTATGTCTTCTTCTGATCGAAGGATTTCTGTTCCCCTGTCTTCACAGTCTTTCACGAGTCCGTCTGCATTCTCAAGTCTGCTTTGGACTGACTTTAGCCCTGGTATTGTCTCATCCTTGGGTTTTCTGATATTATATGCCACGTTTTAGAGTTTCTATTCACCTTTCCTGGTATACTGCCTTTTGTGATTCTGAGACACTGTTGTACTTCATGTTTTCCTCACCTGAGTTTTCACTACATGCTCTGGTAGCGTTTTGCAGTCTAGATGTTTGAAAGCTTATTTTTTGGGCCTTCAAGCTCTTTGGAACTGAAAATGGTACTTCCTGTTTGTTTTACTGTACTTCTTTATCTCTACTGGTCAAGTAATATCAGGTATCTAATATAGATTTATAGGGCTTTGTTAAGTGAAAATTTTAGACCATTGGGTGTACGAAGTTCCATGATATTTCTGTGAGGACAATTTTCCCTAGGCATTGATGCCATGTCCTGTTCCTGTGTGTTCTGTCTGGTATATCTCTAATTGATGGTGTTGCCTTTGTTGTGATGAGCACACCATATTATTTCAATTAGAAAAACTTCGTTTTATTGCACTAACCTCACAATACTGAAAGTGCAGAGTACACTTCCTCTTCTGGAAATGAAGCTTAATAGTTTTCAGCTCGGCATTTTGCTGTACGTCATATTGGAGTCTTTCCAAAACAGCAAACTGAGAGTGCGCTTGTGCTTTCTATTGCCATGGGAATGTCCCAATGTTACCAGTTCTTACCAGAGCTTCTCTGTCTACCGAAACACCAGTGGAAAATTATGTATGGATGTCATACATCAGGGCTTGCAGAAATGACCCCGCAGACCGAACTTTGTGTCCTCTGGGCAGTACCATGTCAGTGCCACCTAAAATGTAGCATCTGCATTTGGGAGATAATGCTGAAGGAAATGCTTCAACTTCTCACGTTGTGGACTTTGACCACTCATCCTTGATCCCTCATCCTTGGGTCATGGGTGCACGAATGCAACCACAGTTCTGTACCGAATACTCTTCCTCAAACCAACCCGTAATCCCTGTCCAGGTTATGACTGTAGCAGATCCTAAAGCTTTTAATACTGATTTCAAACCCAAGGGCCACTAAATCCCTCAGACCAGATGCATGGCTTCTCTGTTTGAGCCCCACACGTGCTCTATTGGCAAAATGCCAAATTGATCCTGGGCCTGCAAGATGCAGTGGACGTGGCCATGGCACATATCGAAAAACTCAACCACACAAGGCAATGTGGTTGCTTTCTTACTGGGGTAACAGGTCGGTATGCTCTCTTGATATAACCCACCACAACCCACAATGCACTCCAGATCCCTGAGACTCAGCGTGTGCCATTATCTGTAGCTCTATACCTCATTTTCTGCTACCTCTGCTAGCTCAAATTTTTCAGATCGGATCTTGGTCTCAGAATCCATTTTGGGGATATTTTGTGCTGATTTCTATGAGTTATGTCAGCCAAGCATCTGCTGTG
This sequence comes from Camelus bactrianus, assembly GCF_048773025.1. Taxonomy (NCBI): domain Eukaryota; kingdom Metazoa; phylum Chordata; class Mammalia; order Artiodactyla; family Camelidae; genus Camelus; species Camelus bactrianus. The sequence goes on from NC_133541.1 coordinate 142,253,062, forward strand.
CACTCTTCTAACACTCAGCGCATTACCTACTGTCCCATGTGTGCTGTCCGCTTGAGAGTGTGCATCCAATTAAAACAGAGTTTCACCTTTGCTGCTCCATCAGCAGAGGTCAGATCCTGCACCGATTTCCATTCTCTACATTGCCTTCTCCTGCTTCCAGGATTTCTGAGGCCTCATCCTGTCTTGGAAGTAACAGACCACTCTTCGGAAACTGTCCTGTGCCAAAGGCTGGGTGAGTGGAAGTTTACATTGCTGAGTGGGAGGGAGTGAGCGCAGGTTGCTCTGGTTCTCTGCCAACTGGGCATCGATAAATCAACATTTTCCAGAAGTAATTCACAGAAATGTGATGTTTGTTTAGCTCTGATTTCTATAAAGCCATGGTTGGAGGGATTGTCCGAAGACTCCAATTTTGACATTGTGTTGATAACACAGTTGCAGTTTTTAAGAATTTTAATAGAAATGATTTACATGTTTTGGATTTATATGAAAATAAATTAGTGTTTGAAACTTACTAAATTTACCTAGAATTCAGACTTGTCAAATTTTGTAACATTATGTCAGCTCTAAGCAAAATGTAGACAGATAGAAAACAAAATCACAGTCCAAAATGTTGAAGGGGACATGTCAATTCTTTACTTTTGTAGCCTCCAACAGCAACAAGAACAATGAAGTAACTATTGAAACTATGAAATAACTGAGAACCTGGGTTTCAGTTGTGCATGTTGTGCCCTATACTCCCAATGACACATACTGGCCAATGTTGGCATTTCAATGTGAAACAATCCTCTCTACTAAAGTACAAGAAAAACCAAACAAAATATATACATTTAGGCTTGATTCCAAAAGCACATACAGGCATTATATCTATGAGAACCCTGCTGCAGCTATGCTAGGCTATTGAAACACAGGTGTTTTTCTATCAGTGATGAGAACGCTTAATCATCCGATCATGTTGGTTAAAGCAATTTAACACAACCAAGTCTGCACCCCCAAAATATCGTGCACCCAGCGCTTGGCTGAAGAAAAAGACTGTCCACCAAAACTGTTTCTTTAAAGTCTTTCACGACTTTTACAATTCAGATCACTATCTGACATAATATTTACATATACTGTGTTGAAAAACTGAGGCCTAGTACATATTCAAGTTCATTCAAAGATTCCTCTCACTTACCACACTCCCTTCACCCCAGACAAGACATAAACCCAGCATTTGCTGAATCTAGGGGAAGGTCATCATTTCTTTGTGTGAGCTAAGTATTCAATTCCTAACTATTGTAGGCGAGATTATTTGACCTATAAGGAGTTCACTGTTGTTCACAGAGTGTGAAGTTGGAAGAACTCTGATTCTAGGAGGGGCTTGCTCTTCTCCGAATGGCTTCATTGCAGCTCAGGTTCTGATCCTTTAAATGGATGACTGAGTGGAGGGGAGGGTAGAGCAAGTGCTTGATAGCAAGGCCGAAACCTGGGAAATGGCTTACCTGGGCTTGGTGCATTTTTTCTGAATGGATTGTAAATGCCCCTTGGGACCTTTGGATTCCCATGACCTCTTAAAGAACATGAGCGCTTTTATCATCTCTGCCATCTCTTGTCTTTTAGACATCAGGAATCTTGGAGCCGTTTTTGGAGCAGTGAATTGAGTGACTTTCTGAAGTGCATGTAAACACTGCGAAAGTTTCTGCCAGTATCACAGTAGTTCAGTAGGTCTCATGAATGCCTTTCGAGCCTTGTATTCTCTAGAGATGTCTCCATGCCGGTATTCTCCATTGTAGCGGAACAACTCTCATCAATATGTTCGCATCTCTCCTCAATCCGTGCAGCCAGCTTTTCTGCCAGCTTCTCTTCGTGTCTCCCATAAAGTCGACTTCAACAGGACTGGGCAAGTCTGAAAGTACCTCGGAGCCTCACCAGTAAGTTGATGACAGGCAGATCGTCCACTGTCTGCACTTTCAGGTTCTGGAAACTTACCCGTGAACTTAGGTCTTTGGGCAGCAGCAATATCTCGAACTTACACAGCGTCCCGAACAAAAGACCTAAGCCAATATCCACAAAGGTTGGCAGCCCATCCATCACACTGATCCACCCACAGAATTCTGCCCAGTTACTTTGGATCCACCAGCCACAACAAGCCTCGCGGTACACACCAAGATTCCACCTGAAATCCAACTGGTAACTGCCATCCCCAATTGTTGCTGAATATAGTCAGTGTTGGGAGAGGGGCTGCATCAAACGAGAGGTTCCTAAGTTAAATGTGATTCTATCCACTAGGGTGCCATTGTCCTTTTATCTTCCCTGTATCCTTTGGTTCAGATCTTTATATACAGTACAAACGGAGGGAAATGTGTCCATTTTGTGTTTATGGTTTCACACGTCTTGAAACTTTCTAACAGCTCACAGTACTTAGAGACAGCACTAAGAGAAACTCATGTTTGTGTTATATCCATTCACCCAGAAAACATATCCATCTGTTGCTTTCTGCTGAAACACCCACGCTCTCAGTAAATGGATCCATTTGTTTCATGGGGGCTGAAATTCCGAGAAATGAAACCAATCCCAATGTGCACTTTACTGTCTGTCTCGTTTGTTCTTAGTACAGTTTTGCAGAGCTAATTGTCTTTGTTATAGGCTTATGCATTTATTTCTCTACTTAGGTTAGAATATTACATTCATTCTTGCTGTTGGAAAATTGTAAGACTATATCACGGACTGTGACCAATACTTATTCAAAATCGGCATTTGTGTTAGGTCACGATATGCTCTTTTGAATCAATATTTATGAATATTAATGCACGCGTCTGTGTTCTGAATACAAGTGTATTGAGTACATTTAAGCTGCGATACTGGGTCGATGCATGCTGAATGATCCTTGATATCACTTTGAGTATTTTGTTTTGAATACTCATGGTTTCTTTGGTACATGTCAGCCAACCGAAACCTTTTGGTGTCTGTTTGTTTGTTTGATTGTTGGTTTGTTTGCTTGTTGTTGGTTTTGCAAACACATTAATTCATGCATCACTCCGTTTGCTTCAATCAGAGAGTCATATATGTGAATCACTTAAGATAGAGTTTAAAATCACCTATTATTTACTGCTACCCTCTCCCAGCTTATGGCTTTGATGTCCTCCTTGCCTTCTTCATGTTTCTTGTTTGTAACTCACGCTCTTCTTGCATTTCCAATAATGGTTTTTCTTATTTCCATTTCAACTTGCTACTTTTCTATTCAGGGTAGAATTCTCAATCTTTCCTTTAGGATAAATTTTGAACTTTTGAATTCTTTTAAGATTTGCTGGTCTGTGAATTTCCCTAGCTCTGCCGTTAATAGAAATGGCCAGCATGTGGCATAGGCTACCCATGATTACAGCTTTTTCTCATTCAGTTTATGGCCTATTTCATTGCACTCCTCCCTGTTCTGCAATATTTCTGCCGAGATATGAGCTGAAACCCTTCTGGAGGTTCTGTTGTGACTATATTGCTTTCCTCTAGATGCATTTTAAATCACTGGGGTGATCATGAACTTTGTTGATTTGAATTATACAGCTGCAATTACGTCTATTGGGATTCCACCTCCTTGGGACGCTGTGTAGTTCCTGAAATCGTATAGATGATTCTTTCTTGTCTTTCAGCAAGTTTCAGTCTGACTTTCCTACAATTATCTATTCAGGGTTTTTTTGTTAATCTTGCTTTTCCATCTGGGAATCTTGCGAATCATAATCTTTCATGCTGTTTCTTAACCCAGGCTACAACAGCAATATTTGCATTGGTTTGCACTTCTTTTCCTATGTCTTCTTCTGATCGAGGGATTTCTGTTCCCCTGTCTTCACAGTCTTTCACGAGTCCGTCTGCATTCTCAAGTCTGCTTTGGACTGACTATAGCCCTGGTATTGTCTCATCCTTGGGTTTTCTGATATTATATGCCACGTTTTAGAGTTTCTATTCACCTTTCCTGGTATACTGCCTTTTGTGATTCTGAGACACTGTTGTACTTCATGTTTTCCTCACCTGAGTTTTCACTACATGCTCTGGTAGCGTTTTGCAGTCTAGATGTTTGAAAGCTTATTTTTTGGGCCTTCAAGCTCTTTGGAACTGAAAATGGTACTTCCTGTTTGTTTTACTGTACTTCTTTATCTCTACTGGTCAAGTAATATCAGGTATCTAATATAGATTTATAGGGCTTTGTTAAGTGAAAATTTTAGACCATTGGGTGTACGAAGTTCCATGATATTTCTGTGAGGACAATTTTCCGTAGGCATTGATGCCATGTCCTGTTCCTCTGTGTTCTGTCTGGTATATCTCTAATTGTTGGTGTTGCCTTTGTTGTGATGAGCACACCATATTATTTCAATTAGTAAAACTTCGTTTTATTGCACTAACCTCACAATACTGAAAGTGCAGAGTACACTTCCTCTTCTGGAAATGAAGCTTAATAGTTTTCAGCTCGGCATTTTGCTGTACGTCATATTGGAGTCTTTCCAAAACAGCAAACTGAGAGTGCGCTTGTGCTTTCTATTGCCATGGGAAGGTCCCAATGTTACCAGTTCTTACCAGAGCTTCTCTGTCTACCGAAACACCAGTGGAAAATTATGTATGGATGTCATACATCAGGGCTTGCAGAAATGACCCCGCAGACCGAACTTTGTGTCCTCTGGGCAGTACCATGTCAGTGCCACCTAAAATGTAGCATCTGCATTTGGGAGATAATGCTGAAGGAAATGCTTCAACTTCTCACGTTGTGGAATTTGACCACTCATCCTTGATCCCTCATCCTTGGGTCATGGGTGCACGAATGCAACCACAGTTCTGTACCGAATACTCTTCCTCAAACCAACCCGTAATCCCTGTCCAGGTTATGACTGTAGCAGATCCTAAAGCTTTTAATACTGATTTCAAACACAAGGGCCACTAAATCCCTCAGACCAGATGCATGGCTTCTCTGTTTGAGCCCCACACGTGCTCTATTGGCAAAATGCCAAATTGATCCTGGGCCTGCAAGATGCAGTGGACGTGGCCATGGCACATATCGAAAAACTCAACCACACAAGGCAATGTGGTTGCTTTCTTACTGGGGTAACAGGTCGGTATGCTCTCTTGATATAACCCACCACAACCCACAATGCACTCCAGATCCCTGAGACTCAGCGTGTGCCATTATCTGTAGCTCTATACCTCATTTTCTGCTACCTCTGCTAGCTCAAATTTTTCAGATCGGATCTTGGTCTCAGAATCCATTGTGGGGATATTTTGTGCTGATTTCTATGAGTTTTGTCAGCCAAGCATCTGCTGTGCACTCTTCTAACACTCAGCGCATTTCCTACAGTCCCATGTGTGCTGTCCGCTTGAGAGTGTGCATCCAATTAAAACAGAGTTTCACCTTTGCTGCTCCATCAGCAGAGGTCAGATCCTGCACCGATTTCCATTCTCTACATTGCCTTCTCCTGCTTCCAGGATTTCTGAGGCCTCATCCTGTCTTGGAAGTAACAGACCACTCTTCGGAAACTGTCCTGTGCCAAAGGCTGGGTGAGTGGAAGTTTACATTGCTGAGTGGGAGGGAGTGAGCGCAGGTTGCTCTGGTTCTCTGCCAACTGGGCATCGATAAATCAACATTTTCCAGAAGTAATTCACAGAAATGTGATGTTTGTTTAGCTCTGATTTCTATAAAGCCATGGTTGGAGGGATTGTCCGAAGACTCCAATTTTGACATTGTGTTGATAACACAGTTGCAGTTTTTAAGAATTTTAATAGAAATGATTTACATGTTTTGGATTTATATGAAAATAAATTAGTGTTTGAAACTTAATAAATTTACCTAGAAGTCAGACTTGTCAAATTTTGTAACATTATGTCAGCTCTAAGCAAAATGTAGACAGATAGAAAACAAAATCACAGTCCAAAATGTTGAAGGGGACATGTCAATTCTTTACTTTTGAAGCCTCCAACAGCAACAGGAACAATGAAGTAACTATTGAAACTATGAAATAACTGAGAACCTGGGTTTCAGTTGTGCATGTTGTGCCCTATACTCCCAATGACACATACTGGCCAATGTTGGCATTTCAAGGTGAAACAATCCTCTCTACTAAAGTACAAGAAAAACCAAACAAAATATATACATTTAGGCTTGATTCCGAAAGCACATACAGGCATTATATCTATGAGAACCCTGCTGCAGCTATGCTAGGCTATTGAAACACAGGTGTTTTTCTATCAGTGATGAGAACGCTTAATCATCCGATCATGTTGGTTAAAGCAATTTAACACAACCAAGTCTGCACCCCCAAAATATCGTGCACCCAGCGCTTGGCTGAAGAAAAAGACTGTCCACCAAAACTGTTTCTTTAAAGTCTTTCACGACTTTTACAATTCAGATCACTATCTGACATAATATTTACATATACTGTGTTGAAAAACTGAGGCCTAGTACATATTCAAGTTCATTCAAAGATTCCTCTCACTTACCACACTCCCTTCACCCCAGACAAGACATAAACCCAGCATTTGCTGAATCTAGGGGAAGGTCATCATTTCTTTGTGTGAGCTAAGTATTCAATTCCTAACTATTGTAGGCGAGATTATTTGACCTATAAGGAGTTCACTGTTGTTCACAGAGTGTGAAGTTGGAAGAACTCTGATTCTAGGAGGGGCTTGCTCTTCTCCGACCGGCTTCATTGCAGCTCAGGTTCTGATCCTTTAAAATGGATGACTGAGTGGAGGGGAGGGTAGAGCAAGTGCTTGATAGCAAGGCCGAAACCTGGGAAATGGCTTACCTGGGCTTGGTGCATTTTTTCTGAATGGATTGTAAATGCCCCTTGGGACCTTTGGATTCCCATGACCTCTTAAAGAACATGAGCGCTTTTATCATCTCTGCCATCTCTTGTCTTTTAGACATCAGGAATCTTGGAGCCGTTTTTGGAGCAGTGAATTGAGTGACTTTCTGAAGTGCATGTAAACACTGCGAAAGTTTCTGCCAGTATCACAGTAGTTCAGTAGGTCTCATGAATGCCTTTCGAGCCTTGTATTCTCTAGAGATGTCTCCATGCCGGTATTCTCCATTGTAGCGGAACAACTCTCATCAATATGTTCGCATCTCTCCTCAATCCGTGCAGCCAGCTTTTCTGCCAGCTTCTCTTCGTGTCTCCCATAAAGTCGACTTCAACAGGACTGGGCAAGTCTGAAAGTACCTCGGAGCCTCACCAGTAAGTTGATGACAGGCAGATCGTCCACTGTCTGCACTTTCAGGTTCTGGAAACTTACCCGTGAACTTAGGTCTTTGGGCAGCAGCAATATCTCGAACTTACACAGCGTCCCGAACAAAAGACCTAAGCCAATATCCACAAAGGTTGGCAGCCCATCCATCACACTGATCCACCCACAGAATTCTGCCCAGTTACTTTGGATCCACCAGCCACAACAAGCCTCGCGGTACACACCAAGATTCCACCTGAAATCCAACTGGTAACTGCCATCCCCAATTGTTGCTGAATATAGTCAGTGTTGGGAGAGGGGCTGCATCAAACGAGAGGTTCCTAAGTTAAATGTGATTCTATCCACTAGGGTGCCATTGTCCTTTTATCTTCCCTGTATCCTTTGGTTCAGATCTTTATATACAGTACAAACGGAGGGAAATGTGTCCATTTTGTGTTTATGGTTTCACACGTCTTGAAACTTTCTAACAGCTCACAGTACTTAGAGACAGCACTAAGAGAAACTCATGTTTGTGTTATATCCATTCACCCAGAAAACATATCCATCTGTTGCTTTCTGCTGAAACACCCACGCTCTCAGTAAATGGATCCATTTGTTTCATGGGGGCTGAAATTCCGAGAAATGAAACCAATCCCAATGTGCACTTTACTGTCTGTCTCGTTTGTTCTTAGTACAGTTTTGCAGAGCTAATTGTCTTTGTTATAGGCTTATGCATTTATTTCTCTACTTAGGTTAGAATATTACATTCATTCTTGCTGTTGGAAAATTGTAAGACTATATCACGGACTGTGACCAATACTTATTCAAAATCGGCATTTGTGTTAGGTCACGATATGCTCTTTTGAATCAATATTTATGAATATTAATGCACGCGTCTGTGTTCTGAATACAAGTGTATTGAGTACATTTAAGCTGCGATACTGGGTCGATGCATGCTGAATGATCCTTGATATCACTTTGAGTATTTTGTTTTGAATACTCATGGTTTCTTTGGTACATGTCAGCCAACCGAAACCTTTTGGTGTCTGTTTGTTTGTTTGATTGTTGGTTTGTTTGCTTGTTGTTGGTTTTGCAAACACATTAATTCATGCATCACTCCGTTTGCTTCAATCAGAGAGTCATATATGTGAATCACTTAAGATAGAGTTTAAAATCACCTATTATTTACTGCTACCCTCTCCCAGCTTATGGCTTTGATGTCCTCCTTGCCTTCTTCATGTTTCTTGTTTGTAACTCACGCTCTTCTTGCATTTCCAATAATGGTTTTTCTTATTTCCATTTCAACTTGCTACTTTTCTATTCAGGGTAGAATTCTCAATCTTTCCTTTAGGATAAATTTTGAACTGTTGAATTCTTTTAAGATTTGCTGGTCTGTGAATTTCCTTAGCTCTGCCGTTAATAGAAATGGCCAGCATGTGGCATAGGCTACCCATGATTACAGCTTTTTCTCATTCAGGTTATGGCCTATTTCATTGCACTCCTCCCTGTTCTGCAATATTTCTGCCGAGATATGAGCTGAAACCCTTCTGGAGGTTCTGTTGTGACTATATTGCTTTCCTCTAGATGCATTTTAAATCACTGGGGTGATCATGAACTTTGTTGATTTGAATTATACAGCTGCAATTACGTCTATTGGGATTCCACCTCCTTGGGACGCTGTGTAGTTCCTGAAATCGTATAGATGATTCTTTCTTGTCTTTCAGCAAGTTTCAGTCTGACTTTCCTACAATTATCTATTCAGGGTTTTTTTGTTAATCTTGCTTTTCCATCTGGGAATCTTGCGAATCATAATCTTTCATGCTGTTTCTTAACCCAGGCTACAACAGCAATATTTGCATTGGTTTGCACTTCTTTTCCTATGTCTTCTTCTGATCGAGGGATTTCTGTTCCCCTGTCTTCACAGTCTTTCACGAGTCCGTCTGCATTCTCAAGTCTGCTTTGGACTGACTATAGCCCTGGTATTGTCTCATCCTTGGGTTTTCTGATATTATATGCCACGTTTTAGAGTTTCTATTCACCTTTCCTGGTATACTGCCTTTTGTGATTCTGAGACACTGTTGTACTTCATGTTTTCCTCACCTGAGTTTTCACTACATGCTCTGGTAGCGTTTTGCAGTCTAGATGTTTGAAAGCTTATTTTTTGGGCCTTCAAGCTCTTTGGAACTGAAAATGGTACTTCCTGTTTGTTTTACTGTACTTCTTTATCTCTACTGGTCAAGTAATATCAGGTATCTAATATAGATTTATAGGGCTTTGTTAAGTGAAAATTTTAGACCATTGGGTGTACGAAGTTCCATGATATTTCTGTGAGGACAATTTTCCCTAGGCATTGATGCCATGTTCTGTTCCTGTGTGTTCTGTCTGGTATATCTCTAATTGATGGTGTTGCCTTTGTTGTGATGAGCACACCATATTATTTCAATTAGTAAAACTTCGTTTTATTGCACTAACCTCACAATACTGAAAGTGCAGAGTACACTTCCTCTTCTGGAAATGAAGCTTAATAGTTTTCAGCTCGGCATTTTGCTGTACGTCATATTGGAGTCTTTCCAAAACAGCAAACTGAGAGTGCGCTTGTGCTTTCTATTGCCATGGGAAGGTCCCAATGTTACCAGTTCTTACCAGAGCTTCTCTGTCTACCGAAACACCAGTGGAAAAATATGTATGGATGTCATACATCAGGGCTTGCAGAAATGACCCCGCAGACCGAACTTTGTGTCCTCTGGGCAGTACCATGTCAGTGCCACCTAAAATGTAGCATCTGCATTTGGGAGATAATGCTGAAGGAAATGCTTCAACTTCTCACGTTGTGGACTTTGACCACTCATCCTTGATCCCTCATCCTTGGGTCATGGGTGCACGAATGCAACCACAGTTCTGTACCGAATACTCTTCCTCAAACCAACCCGTAATCCCTGTCCAGGTTATGACTGTAGCAGATCCTAAAGCTTTTAATACTGATTTCAAACCCAAGGGCCACTAAATCCCTCAGACCAGATGCATGGCTTCTCTGTTTGAGCCCCACACGTGCTCTATTGGCAAAATGCCAAATTGATCCTGGGCCTGCAAGATGCAGTGGACGTGGCCATGGCACATATCGAAAAACTCAACCACACAAGGCAATGTGGTTGCTTTCTTACTGGGGTAACAGGTCGGTATGCTCTCTTGATATAACCCACCACAACCCACAATGCACTCCAGATCCCTGAGACTCAGCGTGTGCCATTATCTGTAGCTCTATACCTCATTTTCTGCTACCTCTGCTAGCTCAAATTTTTCAGATCGGATCTTGGTCTCAGAATCCATTGTGGGGATATTTTGTGCTGATTTCTATGAGTTTTGTCAGCCAAGCATCTGCTGTGCACTCTTCTAACACTCAGCGCATTTCCTACAGTCCCATGTGTGCTGTCCGCTTGAGAGTGTGCATCCAATTAAAACAGAGTTTCACCTTTGCTGCTCCATCAGCAGAGGTCAGATCCTGCACCGATTTCCATTCTCTACATTGCCTTCTCCTGCTTCCAGGATTTCTGAGGCCTCATCCTGTCTTGGAAGTAACAGACCACTCTTCGGAAACTGTCCTGTGCCAAAGGCTGGGTGAGTGGAAGTTTACATTGCTGAGTGGGAGGGAGTGAGCGCAGGTTGCTCTGGTTCTCTGCCAACTGGGCATCGATAAATCAACATTTTCCAGAAGTAATTCACAGAAATGTGATGTTTGTTTAGCTCTGATTTCTATAAAGCCATGGTTGGAGGGATTGTCCGAAGACTCCAATTTTGACATTGTGTTGATAACACAGTTGCAGTTTTTAAGAATTTTAATAGAAATGATTTACATGTTTTGGATTTATATGAAAATAAATTAGTGTTTGAAACTTACTAAATTTACCTAGAAGTCAGACTTGTCAAATTTTGTAACATTATGTCAGCTCTAAGCAAAATGTAGACAGATAGAAAACAAAATCACAGTCCAAAATGTTGAAGGGGACATGTCAATTCTTTACTTTTGAAGCCTCCAACAGCAACAGGAACAATGAAGTAACTATTGAAACTATGAAATAACTGAGAACCTGGGTTTCAGTTGTGCATGTTGTGCCCTATACTCCCAATGACACATACTGGCCAATGTTGGCATTTCAAGGTGAAACAATCCTCTCTACTAAAGTACAAGAAAAACCAAACAAAATATATACATTTAGGCTTGATTCCGAAAGCACATACAGGCATTATATCTATGAGAACCCTGCTGCAACTATGCTAGGCTATTGAAACACAGGTGTTTTTCTATCAGTGATGAGAACGCTTAATCATCCGATCATGTTGGTTAAAGCAATTTAACACAACCAAGTCTGCACCCCCAAAATATCGTGCACCCAGCGCTTGGCTGAAGAAAAAGACTGTCCACCAAAACTGTTTCTTTAAAGTCTTTCACGACTTTTACAATTCAGATCACTATCTGACATAATATTTACATATACTGTGTTGAAAAACTGAGGCCTAGTACATATTCAAGTTCATTCAAAGATTCCTCTCACTTACCACACTCCCTTCACCCCAGACAAGACATAAACCCAGCATTTGCTGAATCTAGGGGAAGGTCATCATTTCTTTGTGTGAGCTAAGTATTCAATTCCTAACTATTGTAGGCGAGATTATTTGACCTATAAGGAGTTCACTGTTGTTCACAGAGTGTGAAGTTGGAAGAACTCTGATTCTAGGAGGGGCTTGCTCTTCTCCGACCGGCTTCATTGCAGCTCAGGTTCTGATCCTTTAAAATGGATGACTGAGTGGATGGGAGGGTAGAGCAAGTGCTTGATAGCAAGGCCGAAACCTGGGAAATGGCTTACCTGGGCTTGGTGCATTTTTTCTGAATGGATTGTAAATGCCCCTTGGGACCTTTGGATTCCCATGACCTCTTAAAGAACATGAGCGCTTTTATCATCTCTGCCATCTCTTGTCTTTTAGACATCAGGAATCTTGGAGCCGTTTTTGGAGCAGTGAATTGAGTGACTTTCTGAAGTGCATGTAAACACTGCGAAAGTTTCTGCCAGTATCACAGTAGTTCAGTAGGTCTCATGAATGCCTTTCGAGCCTTGTATTCTCTAGAGATGTCTCCATGCCGGTATTCTCCATTGTAGCGGAACAACTCTCATCAATATGTTCGCATCTCTCCTCAATCCGTGCAGCCAGCTTTTCTGCCAGCTTCTCTTCGTGTCTCCCATAAAGTCGACTTCAACAGGACTGGGCAAGTCTGAAAGTACCTCGGAGCCTCACCAGTAAGATGATGACAGGCAGATCGTCCACTGTCTGCACTTTCAGGTTCTGGAAACTTACCCGTGAACTTAGGTCTTTGGGCAGCAGCAATATCTCGAACTTACACAGCGTCCCGAACAAAAGACCTAAGCCAATATCCACAAAGGTTGGCAGCCCATCCATCACACTGATCCACCCACAGAATTCTGCCCAGTTACTTTGGATCCACCAGCCACAACAAGCCTCGCGGTACACACCAAGATTCCACCTGAAATCCAACTGGTAACTGCCATCCCCAATTGTTGCTGAATATAGTCAGTGTTGGGAGAGGGGCTGCATCAAACGAGAGGTTCCTAAGTTAAATGTGATTCTATCCACTAGGGTGCCATTGTCCTTTTATCTTCCCTGTATCCTTTGGTTCAGATCTTTATATACAGTACAAACGGAGGGAAATGTGTCCATTTTGTGTTTATGGTTTCACACGTCATGAAACTTTCTAACAGCTCACAGTACTTAGAGACAGCACTAAGGGAAACTCATGTTTGTGTTATATCCATTCACCCAGAAAACATATCCATCTGTTGCTTTCTGCTGAAACACCCACGCTCTCAGTAAATGGATCCATTTGTTTCATGGGGGCTGAAATTCCGAGAAATGAAACCAATCCCAATGTGCACTTTACTGTCTGTCTCGTTTGTTCTTAGTACAGTTTTGCAGAGCTAATTGTCTTTGTTATAGGCTTATGCATTTATTTCTCTACTTAGGTTAGAATATTGCATTCATTCTTGCTGTTGGAAAATTGTAAGACTATATCACGGACTGTGACCAATACTTATTCAAAATCGGCATTTGTGTTAGGTCACGATATGCTCTTTTGAATCAATATTTATGAATATTAATGCACGCGTCTGTGTTCTGAATACAAGTGTATTGAGTACATTTAAGCTGCGATACTGGGGCGATGCATGCTGAATGATCCTTGATATCACTTTGAGTATTTTGTTTTGAATACTCATGGTTTCTTTGGTACATGTCAGCCAACCGAAACCTTTTGGTGTCTGTTTGTTTGTTTGATTGTTGGTTTGTTTGCTTGTTGTTGGTTTTGCAAACACATTAATTCATGCATCACTCCGTTTGCTTCAATCAGAGAGTCATATATGTGAATCACTTAAGATAGAGTTTAAAATCACCTATTATTTACTGCTACCCTCTCCCAGCTTATGGCTTTGATGTCCTCCTTGCCTTCTTCATGTTTCTTGTTTGTAACTCACGCTCTTCTTGCATTTCCAATAATGGTTTTTCTTATTTCCATTTCAACTTGCTACTTTTCTATTCAGGGTAGAATTCTCAATCTTTCCTTTAGGATAAATTTTGAACTGTTGAATTCTTTTAAGATTTGCTGGTCTGTGAATTTCCTTAGCTCTGCCGTTAATAGAAATGGCCAGCATGTGGCATAGGCTACCCATGATTACAGCTTTTTCTCATTCAGGTTATGGCCTATTTCATTGCACTCCTCCCTGTTCTGCAATATTTCTGCCGAGATATGAGCTGAAACCCTTCTGGAGGTTCTGTTGTGACTATATTGCTTTCCTCTAGATGCATTTTAAATCACTGGGGTGATCATGAACTTTGTTGATTTGAATTATACAGCTGCAATTACGTCTATTGGGATTCCACCTCCTTGGGACGCTGTGTAGTTCCTGAAATCGTATAGATGATTCTTTCTTGTCTTTCAGCAAGTTTCAGTCTGACTTTCCTACAATTATCTATTCAGGGTTTTTTTGTTAATCTTGCTTTTCCATCTGGGACTCTTATGAATCATAATCTTTCATGCTGTTTCTTAACCCAGGCTACAACAGCAATATTTGCATTGGTTTGCACTTCTTTTCCTATGTCTTCTTCTGATCGAGGGATTTCTGTTCCCCTGTCTTCACAGTCTTTCACGAGTCCGTCTGCATTCTCAAGTCTGCTTTGGACTGACTATAGCCCTGGTATTGTCTCATCCTTGGGTTTTCTGATATTATATGCCACGTTTTAGAGTTTCTATTCACCTTTCCTGGTATACTGCCTTTTGTGATTCTGAGACACTGTTGTACTTCATGTTTTCCTCACCTGAGTTTTCACTACATGCTCTGGTAGCGTTTTGCAGTCTAGATGTTTGAAAGCTTATTTTTTGGGCCTTCAAGCTCTTTGGAACTGAAAATGGTACTTCCTGTTTGTTTTACTGTACTTCTTTATCTCTACTGGTCAAGTAATATCAGGTATCTAATATAGATTTATAGGGCTTTGTTAAGTGAAAATTTTAGACCATTGGGTGTACGAAGTTCCATGATATTTCTGTGAGGACAATTTTCCCTAGGCATTGATGCCATGTCCTGTTCCTGTGTGTTCTGTCTGGTATATCTCTAATTGATGGTGTTGCCTTTGTTGTGATGAGCACACCATATTATTTCAATTAGTAAAACTTCGTTTTATTGCACTAACCTCACAATACTGAAAGTGCAGAGTACACTTCCTCTTCTGGAAATGAAGCTTAATAGTTTTCAGCTCGGCATTTTGCTGTACGTCATATTGGAGTCTTTCCAAAACAGCAAACTGAGAGTGCGCTTGTGCTTTCTATTGCCATGGGAAGGTCCCAATGTTACCAGTTCTTACCAGAGCTTCTCTGTCTACCGAAACACCAGTGGAAAAATATGTATGGATGTCATACATCAGGGCTTGCAGAAATGACCCCGCAGACCGAACTTTGTGTCCTCTGGGCAGTACCATGTCAGTGCCACCTAAAATGTAGCATCTGCATTTGGGAGATAATGCTGAAGGAAATGCTTCAACTTCTCACGTTGTGGACTTTGACCACTCATCCTTGATCCCTCATCCTTGGGTCATGGGTGCACGAATGCAACCACAGTTCTGTACCGAATACTCTTCCTCAAACCAACCCGTAATCCCTGTCCAGGTTATGACTGTAGCAGATCCTAAAGCTTTTAATACTGATTTCAAACCCAAGGGCCACTAAATCCCTCAGACCAGATGCATGGCTTCTCTGTTTGAGCCCCACACGTGCTCTATTGGCAAAATGCCAAATTGATCCTGGGCCTGCAAGATGCAGTGGACGTGGCCATGGCACATATCGAAAAACTCAACCACACAAGGCAATGTGGTTGCTTTCTTACTGGGGTAACAAGTCGGTATGCTCTCTTGATATAACCCACCACAACACGCAATGCACTCCAGATCCCTGAGACTCAGCGTGTGCCATTATCTGTAGCTCTATACCTCATTTTCTGCTACCTCTGCTAGCTCAAATTTTTCAGATCGGATCTTGGTCTCAGAATCCATTGTGGGGATATTTTGTGCTGATTTCTATGAGTTATGTCAGCCAAGCATCTGCTGTGCACTCTTCTAACACTCAGCGCATTACCTACTGTCCCATGTGTGCTGTCCGCTTGAGAGTGTGCGTCCAATTAAAACAGAGTTTCACCTTTGCTGCTCCATCAGCTGAGGTCAGATCCTGCACCGATTTCCATTCTCTACATTGCCTTCTCCTGCTTCCAGGATTTCTGAGGCCTCATCCTGTCTTGGAAGTAACAGACCACTCTTCGGAACTGTCCTGTGCCAAAGGCTGGGTGAGTGGAAGTTTACATTGCTGTGTACATGGGAGGGAGTGAGCGCAGGTTGCTCTGGTTCTCTGCCAACTGGGCATCGATAAATCAACATTTTCCAGAAGTAATTCACAGAAATGTGATGTTTGTTTAGCTCTGTTTTCTATAAAGCCATGGTTGGAGGGATTGTCCGAAGACTCCAATTTTGACATTGTGTTGATAACACAGTTGCAGTTTTTAAGAATTTTAATAGAAATGATTTACATGTTTTGGATTTATATGAAAATAAATTAGTGTTTGAAACTTACTAAATTTACCTAGAAGTCAGACTTGTCAAATTTTGTAACATTATGTCAGCTCTAAGCAAAATGTAGACAGATTGAAAACAAAATCACAGTCCAAAATGTTGAAGGGGACATGTCAATTCTTTACTTTTGAAGCCTCCAACAGCAACAGGAACAATGAAGTAACTATTGAAACTATGAAATAACTGAGAACCTGGGTTTCAGTTGTGCATGTTGTGCCCTATACTCCCAATGACACATACTGGCCAATGTTGGCATTTCAAGGTGAAACAATCCTCTCTACTAAAGTACAAGAAAAACCAAACAAAATATATACATTTAGGCTTGATTCCGAAAGCACATACAGGCATTATATCTATGAGAACCCTGCTGCAACTATGCTAGGCTATTGAAACACAGGTGTTTTTCTATCAGTGATGAGAACGCTTAATCATCCGATCATGTTGGTTAAAGCAATTTAACACAACCAAGTCTGCACCCCCAAAATATCGTGCACCCAGCGCTTGGCTGAAGAAAAAGACTGTCCACCAAAACTGTTTCTTTAAAGTCTTTCACGACTTTTACAATTCAGATCACTATCTGACATAATATTTACATATACTGTGTTGAAAAACTGAGGCCTAGTACATATTCAAGTTCATTCAAAGATTCCTCTCACTTACCACACTCCCTTCACCCCAGACAAGACATAAACCCAGCATTTGCTGAATCTAGGGGAAGGTCATCATTTCTTTGTGTGAGCTAAGTATTCAATTCCTAACTATTGTAGGCGAGATTATTTGACCTATAAGGAGTTCACTGTTGTTCACAGAGTGTGAAGTTGGAAGAACTCTGATTCTAGGAGGGGCTTGCTCTTCTCCGACCGGCTTCATTGCAGCTCAGGTTCTGATCCTTTAAAATGGATGACTGAGTGGATGGGAGGGTAGAGCAAGTGCTTGATAGCAAGGCCGAAACCTGGGAAATGGCTTACCTGGGCTTGGTGCATTTTTTCTGAATGGATTGTAAATGCCCCTTGGGACCTTTGGATTCCCATGACCTCTTAAAGAACATGAGCGCTTTTATCATCTCTGCCATCTCTTGTCTTTTAGACATCAGGAATCTTGGAGCCGTTTTTGGAGCAGTGAATTGAGTGACTTTCTGAAGTGCATGTAAACACTGCGAAAGTTTCTGCCAGTATCACAGTAGTTCAGTAGGTCTCATGAATGCCTTTCGAGCCTTGTATTCTCTAGAGATGTCTCCATGCCGGTATTCTCCATTGTAGCGGAACAACTCTCATCAATATGTTCGCATCTCTCCTCAATCCGTGCAGCCAGCTTTTCTGCCAGCTTCTCTTCGTGTCTCCCATAAAGTCGACTTCAACAGGACTGGGCAAGTCTGAAAGTACCTCGGAGCCTCACCAGTAAGATGATGACAGGCAGATCGTCCACTGTCTGCACTTTCAGGTTCTGGAAACTTACCCGTGAACTTAGGTCTTTGGGCAGCAGCAATATCTCGAACTTACACAGCGTCCCAAACAAAAGACCTAAGCCAATATCCACAAAGGTTGGCAGCCCATCCATCACACTGATCCACCCACAGAATTCTGCCCAGTTACTTTGGATCCACCAGCCACAACAAGCCTCGCGGTACACACCAAGATTCCACCTGAAATCCAACTGGTAACTGCCATCCCCAATTGTTGCTGAATATAGTCAGTGTTGGGAGAGGGGCTGCATCAAACGAGAGGTTCCTAAGTTAAATGTGATTCTATCCACTAGGGTGCCATTGTCCTTTTATCTTCCCTGTATCCTTTGGTTCAGATCTTTATATACAGTACAAACGGAGGGAAATGTGTCCATTTTGTGTTTATGGTTTCACACGTCATGAAACTTTCTAACAGCTCACAGTACTTAGAGACAGCACTAAGGGAAACTCATGTTTGTGTTATATCCATTCACCCAGAAAACATATCCATCTGTTGCTTTCTGCTGAAACACCCACGCTCTCAGTAAATGGATCCATTTGTTTCATGGGGGCTGAAATTCCGAGAAATGAAACCAATCCCAATGTGCACTTTACTGTCTGTCTCGTTTGTTCTTAGTACAGTTTTGCAGAGCTAATTGTCTTTGTTATAGGCTTATGCATTTATTTCTCTACTTAGGTTAGAATATTGCATTCATTCTTGCTGTTGGAAAATTGTAAGACTATATCACGGACTGTGACCAATACTTATTCAAAATCGGCATTTGTGTTAGGTCACGATATGCTCTTTTGAATCAATATTTATGAATATTAATGCACGCGTCTGTGTTCTGAATACAAGTGTATTGAGTACATTTAAGCTGCGATACTGGGGCGATGCATGCTGAATGATCCTTGATATCAC
Source organism: Camelus bactrianus (assembly GCF_048773025.1). NCBI lineage: Eukaryota > Metazoa > Chordata > Mammalia > Artiodactyla > Camelidae > Camelus > Camelus bactrianus. Next base: position 142,271,778 of record NC_133541.1, read on the forward strand.
TTTGAGTATTTTGTTTTGAATACTCATGGTTTCTTTGGTACATGTCAGCCAACCGAAACCTTTTGGTGTCTGTTTGTTTGTTTGATTGTTGGTTTGTTTGCTTGTTGTTGGTTTTGCAAACACATTAATTCATGCATCACTCCGTTTGCTTCAATCAGAGAGTCATATATGTGAATCACTTAAGATAGAGTTTAAAATCACCTATTATTTACTGCTACCCTCTCCCAGCTTATGGCTTTGATGTCCTCCTTGCCTTCTTCATGTTTCTTGTTTGTAACTCACGCTCTTCTTGCATTTCCAATAATGGTTTTTCTTATTTCCATTTCAACTTGCTACTTTTCTATTCAGGGTAGAATTCTCAATCTTTCCTTTAGGATAAATTTTGAACTGTTGAATTCTTTTAAGATTTGCTGGTCTGTGAATTTCCTTAGCTCTGCCGTTAATAGAAATGGCCAGCATGTGGCATAGGCTACCCATGATTACAGCTTTTTCTCATTCAGGTTATGGCCTATTTCATTGCACTCCTCCCTGTTCTGCAATATTTCTGCCGAGATATGAGCTGAAACCCTTCTGGAGGTTCTGTTGTGACTATATTGCTTTCCTCTAGATGCATTTTAAATCACTGGGGTGATCATGAACTTTGTTGATTTGAATTATACAGCTGCAATTACGTCTATTGGGATTCCACCTCCTTGGGACGCTGTGTAGTTCCTGAAATCGTATAGATGATTCTTTCTTGTCTTTCAGCAAGTTTCAGTCTGACTTTCCTACAATTATCTATTCAGGGTTTTTTTGTTAATCTTGCTTTTCCATCTGGGACTCTTATGAATCATAATCTTTCATGCTGTTTCTTAACCCAGGCTACAACAGCAATATTTGCATTGGTTTGCACTTCTTTTCCTATGTCTTCTTCTGATCGAGGGATTTCTGTTCCCCTGTCTTCACAGTCTTTCACGAGTCCGTCTGCATTCTCAAGTCTGCTTTGGACTGACTATAGCCCTGGTATTGTCTCATCCTTGGGTTTTCTGATATTATATGCCACGTTTTAGAGTTTCTATTCACCTTTCCTGGTATACTGCCTTTTGTGATTCTGAGACACTGTTGTACTTCATGTTTTCCTCACCTGAGTTTTCACTACATGCTCTGGTAGCGTTTTGCAGTCTAGATGTTTGAAAGCTTATTTTTTGGGCCTTCAAGCTCTTTGGAACTGAAAATGGTACTTCCTGTTTGTTTTACTGTACTTCTTTATCTCTACTGGTCAAGTAATATCAGGTATCTAATATAGATTTATAGGGCTTTGTTAAGTGAAAATTTTAGACCATTGGGTGTACGAAGTTCCATGATATTTCTGTGAGGACAATTTTCCCTAGGCATTGATGCCATGTCCTGTTCCTGTGTGTTCTGTCTGGTATATCTCTAATTGATGGTGTTGCCTTTGTTGTGATGAGCACACCATATTATTTCAATTAGTAAAACTTCGTTTTATTGCACTAACCTCACAATACTGAAAGTGCAGAGTACACTTCCTCTTCTGGAAATGAAGCTTAATAGTTTTCAGCTCGGCATTTTGCTGTACGTCATATTGGAGTCTTTCCAAAACAGCAAACTGAGAGTGCGCTTGTGCTTTCTATTGCCATGGGAAGGTCCCAATGTTACCAGTTCTTACCAGAGCTTCTCTGTCTACCGAAACACCAGTGGAAAAATATGTATGGATGTCATACATCAGGGCTTGCAGAAATGACCCCGCAGACCGAACTTTGTGTCCTCTGGGCAGTACCATGTCAGTGCCACCTAAAATGTAGCATCTGCATTTGGGAGATAATGCTGAAGGAAATGCTTCAACTTCTCACGTTGTGGACTTTGACCACTCATCCTTGATCCCTCATCCTTGGGTCATGGGTGCACGAATGCAACCACAGTTCTGTACCGAATACTCTTCCTCAAACCAACCCGTAATCCCTGTCCAGGTTATGACTGTAGCAGATCCTAAAGCTTTTAATACTGATTTCAAACCCAAGGGCCACTAAATCCCTCAGACCAGATGCATGGCTTCTCTGTTTGAGCCCCACACGTGCTCTATTGGCAAAATGCCAAATTGATCCTGGGCCTGCAAGATGCAGTGGACGTGGCCATGGCACATATCGAAAAACTCAACCACACAAGGCAATGTGGTTGCTTTCTTACTGGGGTAACAAGTCGGTATGCTCTCTTGATATAACCCACCACAACCCGCAATGCACTCCAGATCCCTGAGACTCAGCGTGTGCCATTATCTGTAGCTCTATACCTCATTTTCTGCTACCTCTGCTAGCTCAAATTTTTCAGATCGGATCTTGGTCTCAGAATCCATTGTGGGGATATTTTGTGCTGATTTCTATGAGTTATGTCAGCCAAGCATCTGCTGTGCACTCTTCTAACACTCAGCGCATTACCTACTGTCCCATGTGTGCTGTCCGCTTGAGAGTGTGCGTCCAATTAAAACAGAGTTTCACCTTTGCTGCTCCATCAGCTGAGGTCAGATCCTGCACCGATTTCCATTCTCTACATTGCCTTCTCCTGCTTCCAGGATTTCTGAGGCCTCATCCTGTCTTGGAAGTAACAGACCACTCTTCGGAACTGTCCTGTGCCAAAGGCTGGGTGAGTGGAAGTTTACATTGCTGTGTACATGGGAGGGAGTGAGCGCAGGTTGCTCTGGTTCTCTGCCAACTGGGCATCGATAAATCAACATTTTCCAGAAGTAATTCACAGAAATGTGATGTTTGTTTAGCTCTGTTTTCTATAAAGCCATGGTTGGAGGGATTGTCCGAAGACTCCAATTTTGACATTGTGTTGATAACACAGTTGCAGTTTTTAAGAATTTTAATAGAAATGATTTACATGTTTTGGATTTATATGAAAATAAATTAGTGTTTGAAACTTACTAAATTTACCTAGAAGTCAGACTTGTCAAATTTTGTAACATTATGTCAGCTCTAAGCAAAATGTAGACAGATTGAAAACAAAATCACAGTCCAAAATGTTGAAGGGGACATGTCAATTCTTTACTTTTGAAGCCTCCAACAGCAACAGGAACAATGAAGTAACTATTGAAACTATGAAATAACTGAGAACCTGGGTTTCAGTTGTGCATGTTGTGCCCTATACTCCCAATGACACATACTGGCCAATGTTGGCATTTCAAGGTGAAACAATCCTCTCTACTAAAGTACAAGAAAAACCAAACAAAATATATACATTTAGGCTTGATTCCAAAAGCACATACAGGCATTATATCTATGAGAACCCTGCTGCAGCTATGCTAGGCTATTGAAACACAGGTGTTTTTCTATCAGTGATGAGAACGCTTAATCATCCGATCATGTTGGTTAAAGCAATTTAACACAACCAAGTCTGCACCCCCAAAATATCGTGCACCCAGCGCCTGGCTGAAGAGAAAGACGGTCCACCAAAACTGTTTCTTTAAAGTCTTTCACGACTTTTAAAATTCAGATCACTATCTGACATAATATTTACATATACTGTGTTGAAAAACTGAGGCCTAGTACATATTCAAGTTCAGTCAAAGATTCCACTCACTTACCACACTCCCTTCACCCCAGACAAGACATAAACCCAGCATTTGCTGAATCTAGGGGAAGGTCATCATTTCTTTGTGTGAGCTAAGTATTCAATTCCTAACTATTTTAGGCGAGAGTATTTGACCTTTAAGGAGTTCACTGTTGTTCACAGAGTGTGAAGTTGGAAGAACTCTGATTCTAGGAGGGGCTTGCTCTTCTCCGACCGGCTTCATTGCAGCTCAGGTTCTGATCCTTTAAAATGGATGACTGAGTGGAGGGGAGGGTAGAGCCTGTGCTTGATAGCAAGGCCCAAACCTGGGAAATGGCTTACCTGGGCTTGGTGCATTTTTTCTGAATGGATTGTAAATGCCCCTTGGGACCTTTGGATTCCCATGACCTCTTAAAGAACATGAGCGCTTTTATCATCTCTGCCATCTCTTGTCTTTTAGACATCAGGAATCTTGGAGCCGTTTTTGGAGCAGTGAATTGAGTGACTTTCTGAAGTGCATGTAAACACTGCGAAAGTTTCTGCCAGTATCACAGTAGTTCAGTAGGTCTCATGAATGCCTTTCGAGCCTTGTATTCTCTAGAGATGTCTCCATGCCGGTATTCTCCATTGTAGCGGAACAACTCTCATCAATATGTTCGCATCTCTCCTCAATCCGTGCAGCCAGCTTTTCTGCCAGCTTCTCTTCGTGTCTCCCATAAAGTCGACTTCAACAGGACTGGGCAAGTCTGAAAGTACCTCGGAGCCTCACCAGTAAGTTGATGACAGGCAGATCGTCCACTGTCTGCACTTTCAGGTTCTGGAAACTTACCCGTGAACTTAGGTCTTTGGGCAGCAGCAATATCTCGAACTTACACAGCGTCCCGAACAAAAGACCTAAGCCAATATCCACAAAGGTTGGCAGCCCATCCATCACACTGATCCAACCAGAGAATTCTGCCCAGTTACTTTGGATCCACCAGCCACAACAAGCCTCGCGGTACACACCAAGATTCCACCTGAAATCCAACCGGTAACTGCCATCCCCAATTGTTGCTGAATATAGTCAGTGTTGGGAGAGGGGCTGCATCAAACGAGAGGTTCCTAAGTTAAATGTGATTCTATCCACTAGGGTGCCATTGTCCTTTTATCTTCCCTGTATCCTTTGGTTCAGATCTGTATATACAGTACAAACGGAGGGAAATGTGTCCATTTTGTGTTTATGGTTTCACACGTCTGGAAACTTTCTAACAGCTCACAATACTTAGAGACAGCACTAAGGTAAACTCATGTTTGTGTTATATCCATTCACCCAGAAAACATATCCATCTGTTGCTTTCTGCTGAAACACCCACGCTCTCAGAAAATGGATCCATTTGTTTCATGGGGGCTGAAATTCCGAGAAATGAAACCAATCCCAATGTGCACTTTACTGTCTGTCTCGTTTGTTCTTAGTACAGTTTTGCAGAGCTAATTGTCTTTGTTATAGGCTTATGCATTTATTTCTCTACTTAGGTTAGAATATTGCATTCATTCTTGCTGTTGGAAAAATTGTAAGACTATATCACGGACTGTGACCAAAACATATTCAAAATCGGCATTTGTGTTAGGTCATGATATGTTCTTTTGAATCAATATTTATGAATATTAATGCACGCGTCTGTGTTCTGAATACAAGTGTATTGAGTACATTTAAGCTGCGATACTGGGTCGATGCATGCTGAATGATCCTTGATATCACTTTGAGTATTTTGTTTTGAATACTCATGGTTTCTTTGGTACATGTCAGCCAACCGAAACCTTTTGGTGTCTGTTTGTTTGTTTGATTGTTGGTTTGTTTGCTTGTTGTTGGTTTTGCAAACACATTAATTCATGCATCACTCCGTTTGCTTCAATCAGAGAGTCATATATGTGAATCACTTAAGATAGAGTTTAAAATCACCTATTATTTACTGCTACCCTCTCCCATCTTATGGCTTTGATGTCCTCCTTGCCTTCTTCATGTTTCTTGTTTGTAACTCACGCTCTTCTTGCATTTCCAATAATGGTTTTTCTTATTTCCATTTCAACTTGCTACTTTTCTATTCAGGGTAGAATTCTCAATCTTTCCTTTAGGATAAATTTTGAACTGTTGAATTCTTTTAAGATTTGCTGGTCTGTGAATTTCCTTAGCTCTGCCGTTAATAGAAATGGCCAGCATGTGGCATAGGCTACCCATGATTACAGCTTTTTCTCATTCAGGTTATGGCCTATTTCATTGCACTCCTCCCTGTTCTGCAATATTTCTGCCGAGATATGAGCTGAAACCCTTCTGGAGGTTTTGTTGTGACTATATTGCTTTCCTCTAGATGCATTTTAAATCACTGGGGTGATCATGAACTTTGTTGATTTGAATTATACAGCTGCAATTACGTCTATTGGGATTCCACCTCCTTGGGACGCTGTGTAGTTCCTGAAATTGTACAGATGATTCTTTCTTGTCTTTCAGCAAGTTTCAGTCTGACTTTCCTACAATTATCTATTCAGGGTTTTTTTGTTAATCTTGCTTTTCCATCTGGGAATCTTACGAATCATAATCTTTCATGATGTTTCTTAACCCAGGCTACAACAGCAATGTTTGCATTGGTTTGCACTTCTTTTCCTATGTCTTCTTCTGATCGAGGGATTTCTGTTCCCCCGTCTTCACAGTCTTTCACGAGTCCGTCTGCATTCTCAAGTCTGCTTTGGAGTGACTTTAGCCCTGGTATTGTCTCATCCTTGGGTTTTCTGATATTATATGCCACGTTTTAGAGTTTCTATTCACCTTTCCTGGTATACTGCCTTTTGTGATTCTGAGACACTGTTGTACTTCATGTTTTCCTCACCTGAGTTTTCACTACATGCTCTGGTAGCGTTTTGCAGTCTAGATGTTTGAAAGCTTATTTTTTGGGCCTTCAAGCTCTTTGGAACTGAAAATGGTACTTCCTGTTTGTTTTACTGTACTTCTTTATCTCTACTGGTCAAGTAATATCAGGTATCTAATATAGATTTATAGGGCTTTGTTAAGTGAAAATTTTAGACCATTGGGTGTACGAAGTTCCATGATATTTCTGTGAGGACAATTTTCCCTAGGCATTGATGCCATGTCCTGTTCCTGTGTGTTCTGTCTGGTATATCTCTAATTGATGGTGTTGCCTTTGTTGTGATGAGCACACCATATTATTTCAATTAGTAAAACTTCGTTTTATTGCACTAACCTCACAATACTGAAAGTGCAGAGTACACTTCCTCTTCTGGAAATGAAGCTTAATAGTTTTCAGCTCGGCATTTTGCTGTACGTCATATTGGAGTCTTTCCAAAACAGCAAACTGAGAGTGCGCTTGTGCTTTCTATTGCCATGGGAAGGTCCCAATGTTACCAGTTCTTACCAGAGATTCTCTGTCTACCGAAACACCAGTGGAAAAATATGTATGGATGTCATACATCAGGGCTTGCAGAAATGACCCCGCAGACCGAACTTTGTGTCCTCTGGGCAGTACCATGTCAGTGCCACCTAAAATGTAGCATCTGCATTTGGGAGATAATGCTGAAGGAAATGCTTCAACTTCTCACGTTGTGGACTTTGACCACTCATCCTTGATCCCTCATCCTTGGGTCATGTGTGCACGAATGCAACCACAGTTCTGTACCGAATACTCTTCCTCAAACCAACCCGAAATCCCTGTCCAGGTTATGACTGTAGCAGATCCTAAAGCTTTTAATACTGATTTCAAACCCAAGGGCCACTAAATCCCTCAGACCAGATGCATGGCTTCTCTGTTTGAGCCCCACACGTGCTCTATTGGCAAAATGCCAAATTGATCCTGGGCCTGCAAGATGCAGTGGACGTGGCCATGGCACATATCGAAAAACTCAACCACACAAGGCAATGTGGTTGCTTTCTTACTGGGGTAACAGGTCGATATGCTCTCTTGATATAACCCACCACAACCCACAATGCACTCCAGATCCCTGAGACTCAGCGTGTGCCATTATCTGTAGCTCTATACCTCATTTTCTGCTACCTCTGCTAGCTCAAATTTTTCAGAACGGATCTTGGTCTCAGAATCCATTGTGGGGATATTTTGTGCTGATTTCTATGAGTTATGTCAGCCAAGCATCTGCTGTGCACTCTTCTAACACTCAGCGCATTACCTACTGTCCCATGTGTGCTGTCCGCTTGAGAGTGTGCGTCCAATTAAAACAGAGTTTCACCTTTGCTGCTCCATCAGCAGAGGTCAGATCCTGCACCGATTTCCATTCTCTACATTGCCTTCTCCTGTTTCCAGGATTTCTGAGGCCTCATCCTGTCTTGGAAGTAACAGACCACTCTTCGGAACTGTCCTGTGCCAAAGGCTGGGTGAGTGGAAGTTTACATTGCTGTGTACATGGGAGGGAGTGAGCGCAGGTTGCTCTGGTTCTCTGCCAACTGGGCATCGATAAATCAACATTTTCCAGAAGTAATTCACAGAAATGTGATGTTTGTTTAGCTCTGATTTCTATAAAGCCATGGTTGGAGGGATTGTCCGAAGACTCCAATTTTGACATTGTGTTGATAACACAGTTGCAGTTTTTAAGAATTTTAATAGAAATGATTTACATGTTTTGGATTTATATGAAAATAAATTAGTGTTTGAAACTTAATAAATTTACCTAGAAGTCAGACTTGTCAAATTTTGTAACATTATGTCAGCTCTAAGCAAAATGTAGACAGATAGAAAACAAAATCACAGTCCAAAATGTTGAAGGGGACATGTCAATTCTTTACTTTTGAAGCCTCCAACAGCAACAGGAACAATGAAGTAACTATTGAAACTATGAAATAACTGAGAACCTGGGTTTCAGTTGTGCATGTTGTGCCCTATACTCCCAATGACACATACTGGCCAATGTTGGCATTTCAAGGTGAAACAATCCTCTCTACTAAAGTACAAGAAAAACCAAACAAAATATATACATTTAGGCTTGATTCCAAAAGCACATACAGGCATTATATCTATGAGAACCCTGCTGCAGCTATGCTAGGCTATTGAAAAGCAGGTGTTCTTCTATCAGTGATGAGAACGCTTAATCATCCGATCATGTTGGGCAAAGCAATTTAACACAACCAAGACTGCACCCCCAATATATCGTGCACCCAGGGCTTGGCTGAGAAAAAGACGGTCCACCAAAACTGTTTCTTTAAAGTCTTTCACGACTTTTACAGTTCAGGTCACTATCTGACATAAGATTTACCTATACTGTCTTGAAAAACTGAGGCCTAGTACATATTCAAGTTCAGTCAAAAATTCCTCTCACTTACCACACTCCCTTCACCCCAGACAAGACATAAACCCAGCATTTGCTGAATCTAGGGGAAGGTCATCATTTCTTTGTGTGAGCTAAGTATTCAATTCCTAACTATTTTAGGCGAGAGTATTTGACCTTTAAGGAGTTCACTGTTGTTCTCAGAGTGTGAATTTGGAGGAACTCTGATTCTAGGAGGGGCTTGCTCTTCTCCTACTGGCTTCATTGCAGCTCAGGTTCTGATCCTTTAAAATGGATGCCTGAGTGGAGGGGAGGGAAGAGCAAGTGCTTGATAGCAAGGCCCAAACCTTGGAAAAGGCTTACCTGGGCTTGGTGAATTTTGGTCTGAATGGATTTTATAAGCCCTTTGGGACCTGTGGATTCTCATGACCTCTTCCAAGAACATGAGCGCTTTTATCATCTCTGCCATCTCTTGTCTTTTAGACGTCAGGAATCTTGGAGCCGTTCTTGGAACAGAGAATTGAGTGACTTTCTCAAGTGCACGTTGACACTCTTAATATTTCTGCCAGTATCACAGAGGTTCAGTAGGTCTCATGAATGTCTTTCGAGCCTGGTATTTTCTAGAGTTGTCTCCATGCCGGTATTCTCCATTGTAGTGGAACAACTCTCATCAATATATTCGCATCTCTCCTCAATCCATGCAGCCAGCATTTCTGCCAGCTTCTCTTCGTGTCTCCCATAAAGTCGACATCAACAGAACTGGGCAAGACTGAAAATACCTCGGAGCCTCACCAGTAAGCTGATGACAGGCAGATCTTCCACTTTTTGCCCTTTCAGGTTCTGGAATCTTACCCGTGAACTTAGGTCTTTGGGCAGCATCTTTATCTCAAACTTACACAGCGTCCCGAACAAAAGACCTAAGCCAATCTCCACAAAGGGTGGCAGCCCCTCCATCACACTGATCCACCCACAGAATTCTGCCCAGTTACCTTGGATCCACCAGTCACTACAAGCCTCGAGGTACACACCAATATTCCACCTAGAATCCAACTGGTAAATTTCATCCCCAATGGTTGCTGAATATTGTCAGTGTTGGGGCAGGGGCTGCATCAAATGAGGTTCCTAAGTTAAATGTGATTCTATCCACTAGCGTTCCATTGGCCTTTTATCTTCCCTCTTTCCTTTGGTTCAGATCTCTATATACAGTACAAACGGTGGGAAGTGTGTCCATTTTTATTTTATCGTTTCACACGTCTTGAAGCTTTCTAACAGCTCAAAATACACAGAGACCCCAGTAAAGGAAACTCATGTTTGTGTAATATCCATTCACCCAGAACACATATCCGTCTGTTGCTTTCTGCTGAAACACCCACGCTCTCAGGAAATGGATCCATTTGTTTCATGGGGGCTGAAATTCCGAGAAATGAAACTAATCTTAATGTGCAATTTACTGTCTGTCTCGTTTGCTCTTAGTACAGTTTTGCAGAGCTACTTTTTTTGTTATAGGCTTATGCCGTTTCTATTCTACATAGGGTAGAATATGGCATTCATTCTTGCTGTTGCAAGAATTGTAAGACTATATCACGGACTATGACCAAATCTTATTCAAAATCGGCAATTGTGTTAGGTCACGATATGCTCTTTTGAATCAATATTTATGAATATTAATGAACGCGTCTGTGTTCTGAATACAAGGCTGTTGAATACATGCAAGCATTGATACTGGGTCGATGCGTGCTGAATGACCCTTGATATCACTTTGAGTATTTTGTTTTGAATACTCATGGTTTCTTTGGTATATGACAGCCAACCGTTCACTTTTGGTGTCTGTTTGTTTGTTTGATTGTTGGTTTGTTTGCTTGTTGTTTGTTTTGCAAACACATTTATTCATGCATCACTCCGTTTGCTTCAATCAGAGGGTCATATAAGTGAATCATTAAGATAGTGTTTAAAATCACCTATGATTATCTGCTACCCTATCCCATCTTATGGCTTTGATGCCCTCCTTGCCTTCTTCTTTTTTCTTGTTTGTAACTCACGCTCTTCTTGCATTTCCAATAATGGTTTTTCTTATTTCCATTTCAACTTGCTACTTTTCTATTCAGGGTAGAATTCTCAATCTTTCCTTTAGGATAAATTTTGAACTGTTGAATTCTTTTAAGCTTTGATGCTTTGTGAATTACCCTAGCTGGCGATGTTAGAAATGACAAGCCTGTGGCAAAGGCTACCCATGATTACAGCTTCTTCTCATTTAGTTTATGGCCTATGTCATTGCACTCCTCCCTGTTCTGCAATATTTCTGCCGAGATATGAGCTGAAAGCCCCCTGGAGGTTCTGTTGTGACTAAATTGCTTTCCTCTAGATGCATTTTAAATCACTGCGGTGATCATGAACTTTGTTGATTTGAATTATACAGCTGCAAGTACGTCTATTTGGATTCCACCTCCTTTGGACGCTGTGTAGTTCCTGAAATCGTATAGATGATTCTTTCTTGTCTTTCAGCAAGTTTCAGTCTGACTTTTCTAAAATTATCTTTTCAGGCTTTTTTTTTGTTATTCTTGATTTTCCATCTGGGACTATTACGAATCATACTCTTTCATGCTTTTTCTTACCCCAGGCTACAACAGCAATGTTTGCATTGCTTTGCACTTCTTTTTCTATATCTTCTTCTTATCGAGGGATTTCTGTTACCGTGTCTTCACAGACTTTCACGAGTCCGTCTGCATTATCAAGTCTGCTTTGGACTGACTATAGCCCTGGTATTGTCTCATCCTTGGGTTTTCTGATATTATTTGCCTCGTTTTTAGAGTTTCTATTCCCCTTTCCTGGTGTACTGCCTTTTGTGATTCTGAGATACTGTTGTACTTCATGTTTTCCTCACCTGAGTTTTCACTACTTGCTCTGGTAGCGTTTTGCAGTCTAGATGTTTGAAAGCTTATTTTTTGGGCCTTCAGACTCTTTGGAACTGAAAATGGTACTTCCTGTTTCTTTTACTATACTTCTTTATCTCTACTGGTCAAGTAATATCAGGTATCTAATATAGATTTATAGGGCTTTGTTAAGTGAAAATTTTAGAACATTGGGTGTACGAAGTTCCATGATAATTCTGTGAGGACAATTTTCCCTAGGAATTGATGCCATGTCCTGTTCCTGTGTGTTTTGTCTGGTATATCTCTAATTGCTTGTGTTGCCTATGTTGTGATGAGCACACAATATTATTTCAATTAGTAAATCTTCTTGTTATTGCACTTACCTCACTTTTCTGAAAGAGCAGAGTACACTTCCTCTTCTGGAAATGAAGATTAAAAATTTTCAGCTCGGCATTCTTCTGTACGTCATATTGGATTCTATCTAAAACAGCAAACTGAGAGTGCGCATGTGCTTTCTATTGCCATGGGAATGTCCCAATGTTAGCAGTTCTTCCCAGAGCTTCTCTGTACAGAAACATCAGTGGAAACATATGTATGGATGTCATACATCAGGGCCTGCTGGATTGATCCCGCAGACTGATCTTTCTGTCCTCTGGCCAGTACCATGTCAGTGCCATCCAAAATATAGCATCTGCATTTGGGAGATAATGCTGAAGGAAATGCTTCAACTTCTCACGTTGTGGACTTTGACCACTAATCCTTGATCCCTCATCCTTGTGTATTGGGTGCACGAATGCAACCACAGATCTGTACCGAATCCTCTTCCTCAAACCAATATGTAATCCCTGACCTGGATATGACTGTAGCATATTCTAAAGCTTTTAATACTGATTTCAAACACAAGGGCCACTGAATCCCTCAGACCGGATGCATGACTTCTCTTTTTGAGCCCCACACGTGCTCTATTGGCCAAATGCCAAATTGATCCTGGGCTTGCAAGATGCAGTGGATGTGGCCATGTCACATATTGAAAATCTCAGCCACACACGCCAATGTGTTTGCTTTTTTACTGGGGTAACATGTTGGTTTGCTCTCTTGATAGAACCCACCACAACCCACAAAACACTCCAGATCTCTGAGACACAGCGTGTGCCATTATCTGTAGCTCTATACCTAATTTTCCGGTGCCTCTGCTAGCTCAAATTTGGCAGATCGGATCTTGGTCTCAGAATCCATTGTGGGGATATTTTGTGCTGATTTCTATGAGTTATGTCAGCCAAGCATTGCTGTGCACTCTTCTAACACTCAGCTCATTACCTACAGTCCAATGTGTGCTGTCCGCTTGAGAGTGTGCGTCAAAGTTAAACAGAGTTTCACCTTTGCTGCTCCATCAGCAGAGGTCAGATCCTGCACAGATTTCCATTCTCTACTTTGCCTTCTCCTGCTTCCAGGTTTCCTGAGGCCTCATCCTGTCTTTGGAATTAGCAGACCAGTCTTCGGAAATTGTCCTGTGCCTAGGGCAGGGTGAGGGGAAATTTACATTGGTGTGTACATGGGAGGGAGTGAGCGGAGGTTGCACTGGTTCTCTGCCAAATGGGCATCGATAAATCAACACTTTCCAGATGTAATTCACAGAAATGTGATGTTTGTTAAGCTCTGTTTTCTATAAAGCCATGGTTGGAGAGATTGTCCGAAGACTCCAATTTTGACATTGTGTTGATAACACATTTGCAGTTTTTAAGAATGTTAATAGAATTGATTTACATGTTTTGGGATTTATATGAAAATGAAGTTAGTGTTTGAAACGGAATAAATTTACCTAGAAGTCAGAATTGTCAATTTTTGTAACATTATGTCAGCTCTAAGCAAATTGTAGACAGATAGAAAGTAAAATCGCAGTCCAAAATGTTGAAGGGGACATGTCAACTCTTTACTTTTGAAGCCTCCAACAGCAAAAGGAACCATGAAGTACGTATTGAAACCATGAAATAACTGAGAACCTGGGTTTCCATTGTGTATGTGGTGCCCTATACTCCCAATGACACATACTGGCCAATGTTGGCATTTCAAGGGGTAACATTCCTCTCTAGGAAAGTACAAGAAAAACCAAACAAAATATATACATTTAGGCTTGATTCCAAAAGCACATACAGGCATTTTAGCTATGAGAACCCTGCTGCAGCTATGCTAGGCTATTGAAAATCAGGTGTTCTTCTGTCAGTGATGAGAACGCTGAATCATCTGATCATGTTGGGTAAAACAATTTAACACAATCAAGTCTGCACCCCCAATATATCATGCACAATTAGCTTGGCTAAAGAGGAAGACGGACCACCAAAACTTTGTCTTTAAATTCTTTCACGACTTTTACAGTTCAGGTCACTATCTGACATAATATTTACCTAAACTGTCTTGAAAAACTGAGGCGTAATACATATTCAAGTTCAGTCAAAGATTCCTCTCACTTACAACGCTCCCTTCACCCCAGACAAGACATAAACCCAGCATTTGCTGAATCTAGGGGAAGGTCATCATTTCTTTGTGTGAGCTAAGTATTCAATTCCTAACTATTTTAGTCGAGAGTATTTGACCTTTCAGGAGTTCACTGTTTACAGAATGTGAAAATGTTGGAACTCTGTTTCTAGGAGGGGCTTGCTCTTCTCCTACTGTCTTCATTTCAGCTTAGGTTCTGATCCTTTAAAATGGATGCCTGAATGGAGGGGAGGGAATAGCAAGTGCTTGATAGCAAGGCCCAAACCTGGGAAAATGCTTACCTGGGCTTGGTGCATTTTGGTCTGAATGGCTTCTAAATGCCCCTTGGGACCTGTGGATTCTCATGACCTCTTCCAAAAACATGAGCGCTTTTATCATCTCTGCCATCTCTTGTCATTCAGATATCAGGAAGCTTGGAGCCGTTCTTGGAGCAGAGAATTGAGTCATTTTCTCAAGTGCACGTTGACACTCCAAATGTTTCTGCCAGTATCTCAAAGGTTCAGTAGGTCTCATGAATGTCTTTCGAGCCTGGTATTCTCTAGAGATGTCTCCATGCCGGTATTCTCCATTGTAGCGGAACAACTCTCATCAATATGTTCGCATCTCTCCTCAATCCGTGCAGCCAGCTTTTCTGCCATCTTCTCTTCGTGTCTCCCATATAGTCGACTTCAACTGGACTGGGCATGTCTGAAAGTACCTCGGAGCCTCACCAGTAAGCTGATGACAGGCAGATCTTCCACTTTCTGCCCTTTCAGGTTCTGGAAACTTACCCGTGAACTTAGGTCTTTGGGTAGCAGCATTATCTCGAACTTACACAGCGTCCCGAACAAAAGACCTAAGCCAATCTCCACAAAGGGTGGCAGCCCCTCCATCACACTGATCCACCCACAGAATTCTGCCCAGTTACCTTGGATCCACCAGCCACAACAAGCCTCGCGGTACACACCAAGATTCCACTTAGAATCCAAATGGTATCTGCCATCCCCAATGGTTGCTGAATATTGTCAGTTTTGGGGGAGGGGCTGCATCAAAAGAGAGGTTCCTAAATGTGATTCTATCCACTAGCGTGTTTTTGTCCTTTTATCTTCCCTCTTTCCTTTGGTTCAGATCTGTATATACAGTACAAACGGAGGGAAATATTTCCATTTTAAGTTACGGATTCACACGATGTAAAACTTTCTAAATGTATACAGTCCACAGAGACATACTAATGGAAATGATGTTTGTGTAATATCCATTCACACAGAATACATATCCGTTTGCTGCTTTCTTCTGAAACACCCACAATCTCAGAATACGTACCTAATTTTTTCATGGGGGTGAAATTCCAACAAATGGAACCAATACCTATTTGCAATTTGCTGTCTTTCTCTTTAGAACTTTGTAAAGTTTTGCAGAGCTACTTTTCTTTGTTAAATGCTTATGCCATTTCGTCTCTAACTAGGGTAGTATATGCATTCATTCATCCTGTTGGATAACATGTAAGTCTATATCACGGTCCGTGAATTCATTTTATTCAAACACGGCATATGATTTGGGTCACGATATACTCTGATGAATCAATATTTATGAATATTTATGCACACGTCTTTTTTCTGAATACAAGGCTGTTGAGTACATGCAAGCATCGATACTGGGTCGATGCGTGATGAATGATCCTTGACATCACTTTGAGTATTTTCTTTTGAATATTCATGCTTTCTTTGGTATATGTCTGCCAACCGTACCCTTTTTGTGTTTGTTTGATTGATTGTTTGCTTGTTGTTTGTTATGCAAACACTTTAACCCATGCATCTCTACATTTGCTTCAAACAGAGATTCATAGAAGCTGATTCATTTAAGATAGTGCTTAAAATCAAATATGATTTCCTGCTTCCCTCTCGCATCTCTAGGATTTTGCTGTCCTCCTTACCTTCTTCATTTTTATTCTTTGAATCTCAAGCTCTTCCTGCATTTCCAGTAATGGTACTTTTATACAAATTACATCTTGCTACTTTGTATTCTGGGTAGAATTCTCAATTTTTCTTTTAGGGTTATTTTCGAACTGCTGATTTCTTTTAAGTATTGCCATTCTGTGAAGTTCTCTAGCTCTCCCGTTATTATTAATGGCGGACATGTGGCATAGGATAACCTAGATTGCAGCTTTATATCATTCAGTTTATTGTCTATGACCTGGCACTCCTTCATGCCCTGCAATATTACTGTCGAGATACCAGCTGAAACCCCTCTGGAGTTTTTGTTGTGACTAAGTTGCTTTCATCTAGGTACATTTTAAATCAATGGGATGATCGTGAACTTTGTAGATTGGAATTATACAGCTGCTTGTAGGTCTGTTGGGATTCCACATCCTGTGGAAGCTGTGTACATTCTGAAATCTTATACATGATTCTTTCTTGGCTTTCAGAAAGTGTCAGTCTGATTTTTCTACAAATAAATTTTCACATATATATTTTTTTAATCTCTTACATTCCCATCTGGGACTCTTATGTATCGTAGTCTTTAATGCTTTGTCTTACCCAGTGATTCAACCGCAATGTTTGCATTGGTTTACACTTGCTTTTCTATGTCTTCGTCTGATCATGGGATTTCTGTTCCCCTGTCTTCACAGTCATTCACGAGTCCCTCTGCATTATCTAGTCTGCTTAGGACTGATTTTAGCCCTGTTATTATCTCATCATTTGAGTTTTTTGATATTATTTGGCTAGTCTTTAGATTTTCTCTTCCCCTTTTCTGGTATTCTGCCTTTTGTGAATCTGAGACACACTTTTTCTTCAGTGTTTTTCCCACCTCCTATTTCAATGCTTGCTCTGGTATCGTTATGCAGTCTAGCCATTTGAAAGCTTATTTCTTGGGCCTTCAATCTCTTTGTAACTGAAAATGGTACTTCCTGTTTCGTTTCATATTCTTCTTTATCTCTACTGGTCAAGTACTATCAGGTATCTAATGTAGAATTATAGGGCTTTGTGAAGTGAATATTATAGACTCTTTGGTTTATGCAATTCCATGATATTTCTGTGAGGAGAATTCTTCCTAGACATAGATTCTAAGTCCTGTTCTTGTGTGTGTTCTCTGGTATATCTCTAATTGCTTGTGTTGCCTTTGATGTGATTAACACACCATAATATTTCGACTAGTATAACCTCACTTTATTAAGCTTATCTCAGAATGCTGAAAGTGCACAGGACACTTCCACTTGTGGAAATGAAGCTTCTAAAGATTTTCAGCTCTGCATTCTGCTGTATGTGATTTTGGAGTGTTTCCAAATCAGGAAGCTGACAGTGAGCTTGTGCTTTCTATTGCCATGGGAATGTCCCAGTATTACCAGTTCTTCCCAGAGCTTCTCTGTCAACAGAAACACCCGTGGAAACATATCTATGGATGTCATACAACAGGGCCTGCTGGAATGTTCCCGCAGACCGACGTATGTGTCCTCAGTGCAGTACCATGTCAGTGCCATCCAAAATGTAGCACCTGCATTTGGGAGATAATGCTGAAGGTAATTCTTCATCTTCTCACGCTGTGGACTTTGACCACTATTCCTTGTTCACTCATCCTTGTGTCATGGGTGCACGAAGGCAACCACAGAGCTGTTCTGAATCCTCTGCCTCGAACAAACCGTAATCCCACTCCAGGTTATGAATGTAGCAGATCCTAAAGCTTTTAATACTGATTTGAATCCCAAGGCCCCCTGGATCGCTCAGACCTGATGCACAATATCTCTGATTGAGCCCCACACGTGCTCTATTGGCAAAATGCCAAATTGATCCCTGGTCCTGCTGATGCAGTGAATGTGGCCATTGGACATATCGATAAACTCAAACTCACGCGCTAGTGTGTTTGCCTTCTCATTGGGGTCACAAGTCGGTTTGCTCTGTTGATAGGACCCACCACAACCCACAACGTGATCCAGATCCCTGAGACTAAGCGTGTGCCATCATCCGTAGCCCAATCCCTCATTTTCCGCTGCCTCTGCTAGCTCAAATTTGGCAGCTCGTGTCTTGGTCTCAGAATCAATTGTGGGGATATTTTGTGCTGATTTCTTTGAGTCCTGTCAGCCAAGCATCTGCTGAGCACTCTTCTAACACTCAGTGCATCACCTTCAATCCCATGTGTGCAGTCAGCTTGAGAGTGTGCGTCCAAGTAAAGCAGAGTTTCACCTTTGCTGCTCCATTACCAGAGGTCAGATCCTGTAGTGGTTTCCATTCTCTACACTGTCTTCTCCTCCTTCCTGGTTTCTGAGGCCTCATCCTGTCTTTGGAAGTAACAGACCACTCTTTGGCATGTGTCCTGTGCCAAGGGCTGGGTGAGTGGATCTTTACATTACTGTGTACACGGGAGCAAGTGAGCGCAGGTTGCACTTGTTCTCTGCCAACTGGGCATTGATAAAACATCACTTTCCAGATATAATTCACAGAAATATGATGTTTACTTTGCTCTATTTTTTATACAGTCATGGTGGGAGTGTTTGTCCGATGACTCCAATTTTGACATTGTGTTGATAACAGTGTTGCAGTATTTAAAAAGGTAAATAGAATTGATTTACATGTTTTGGGATTTATATGAAAATGAAGTTAGTTTTTGAAACATACTAAATCTACCTAGAAGCCAGACTTGTCTATTTTTGTAACATTTTGCCAGCTCTAAGGAAAATATAGACAGACAGAATGTAAAGTAGCTGTCCAAATTTTGAACGGGACATGTCAACTCTTTACTCTTGAAGCCTCCAACAACAGCAGGAACCATGAAATCCTTACTGGAACCGTGAAATAACCCCAAACCTGGGTTTCCCTTTTGCAAGGGTTGCCCTTTACTTCCAATGACACATAATGGCCAATGTTGGCATTTCAACATGTAATATTCCTCTCTACTAAAATACAAGAAAATCCAAAAAATATATATTAGGCTTGATTAATAAAGCACCCAGAAAAATAAAAGCTATGAGAATCCTTTGGCAGCTATGCTAGGCTTTTGAGATCCAGCTGTTTTTCTATCAGTGATAAGAATATTTAATCTTCCGATCAATATGGGTAAAGCAAATTAACAAAACCAAGTCTGCTCCCCCATGATATAGTGCACCCGGGGCTTGACTGAAGGTAAAGACGGTCCACATAACCTGTGTCTTTAAATTCTTTGGCGACTTTTACAGTTCAGTTCACTATCTGACTTATAATATTTGACTATACTGTCTTGTGAAACTGAGGCTTAATACCTATTCAAGTTCAGTCAAATATTCCCCTCACTTACCACACTCCCTTCACCCCAAAGAAGACATAACCCCAGCATTTGCTGAATCTGGGGGAAGGTCATCATTTCTTTGTGTGAGCTAAGTATTCAATTCATATCTATTTTAGTCTAGAGTATTTGATCTTTAAGGAATTCACTGTTGTTCTCAGAGTGTGAATCTGTTTGAACCATGATTCTAGGAGAGGCTTGCTATTCTCCTACTGGCTTCATTTCACCTCAGGTGCTGATCTTTAAAATGGATGCCTTAGTGGAGGGGAGGGTAGAGCAGGGGCTTGATAGCTAGAGCGATAATGGGAAATTCAAACCTGGTCTTGGTGCATTTTGGTCTGAATTCTTTGTAAATGCCCATTGGGACATGTGGATTCTCACGACCCCTTCCAAGAACACGAGCGCTTTTATCATCTCTGCCATCTCTTCTCTTGTAGATGTCAGGAATCTTGGACCCGTTCTTGGAGCAGGGAATTGAGTAACTTCTTCAAGGACACGTTGACACTCCACATATTTCTGCCAGTATCAGCGAGGTTCAATATGTCTCATGAAGGTCTTTTGAGCCTGGTATTCTCTACAGATGTCTCCATGCCAGTATTCTCCATTGTAGCAGAACAACACTCATGAATGTATTCGCATCTCTCCTCAATCAGTGCAGCCAGCTTTTCTGCCAGCTTCTCTTTGTGTCTCCCATAAAGTCGACTTCAAGAGGAATTGGCCATTATGAAAAGACCTCAGAGCCTCACCAGTAAGCTGATGACAGGCATATCTTTCACTATCTGCCCTTTCAGTTTCTGGAAACTGAACCGAAATCTCATGTCTTTAGGCAGCAGCAGTATCTCAAAATTACACAGCTTCCCGAAAAAAAGACATAAGGCAAGCTTCCCAGAGGGCGGCAGCACCTCCATCTCACTGATCCACCCACTGAATTCTGCCCAGGTTCCTTGGATCCACCAGCCACAACAAGCCTCGTGGTACCCAACAATATTCCACCTGGAATCCAAATTTTAACTGACATCTACAATGGTTGCTGCATCTTGTTATTTTTGGGGGAGGGGCTGCATCAGACGACAGATTCCTAAGGTTAATGTGATTCTATCCACTGGCTTCCCATGGTCCTTTTTTCTTCCCTCTTTCCTTTGGTTCAGATCCGTATATACAGTGCAAACGGAGGGAAATGTGTCCATTTTTATTTTATGTTTTCACACGACTTTAAAATTTCTAAAAGTACACAGTTCACACAGACACACTGAAGGAAATTTTGTTTGTGTAATATCCATTCACCCAGAATACATATCTGTTTGTTGCTTTCTGCTGAAACACCCACCCTCTCAGAATACATATCTAAATGTTTCATGGGGGTGAAATTCCAAGAAATGAAACCAATCCCTATGTGCACTATACTGTCTTTCTCTTTAGCACTTTGTACAGTTTTGCAGAGCTACTTGTATTTGTTATAGGCTTATGCCATTTTGTCTCTACCTACAGTATTATATGGCATTCATTCATCCTGTAGGATAACATGTAAGTCTATATCACGGTCGAAGAATTCATTTCATTCAAACTCGGCATTTGATTTGGGTCACGATATACTCTGATGAATCAATACTTATGAATATTTATGCACACGTCATTTTTCTGTATACAAGGGTGTTGAGTACATGCAAGCATCGATACTGGGTCGATGCATGATGAATGATCCTTGACATCACATTGAGTATTTTCTTTTGAATATTCATGGTTTCTTTGTCATATGTCTGCCAACTGTATCCTTTTTGTTTTTGTTTGATTGATTGTTTGTTTTTCTGTTGTTTGTTTTGCAAACAAATTAAGCCATGCATCTCTCCGTTTGCTTCAGAGAGTTATAGAAGCTGATTCATTTAAGATAGTGCTTAAAATCAAATATGATTTCCTGATTCCCTCTCGCATCTCTAGGGTTTTGCTGTCCTTCTTGCCTTCTTCTTTTTATTCTTTGAATCTCAAGCTCTTCCTACATTTCCAGTAATTGTTCTCTTATACACATTAAATCTTGCTACATTCTATTCAGGGTAGAATTCTCAATTTTTCTTTTAGGGTTAGATTCAAACTGCTGATTTCTTTTAAGATATGCTGGTCTTTGAAAATCTCTAGTACTGCCGTTATTATTAATGGCAGACATGTGGCATAGGCTAAAATAGATTGCAGATTTATCTCATTGTGTTTATGGTCTATGTCCTGGCACTCCTCCCTGTCCTGCAATATTTCTGTCGAGATATCAGATGAAAGCCCTCTGAATGTTCTGTTGTGACTAAGTTGCTTTCGTCTAGGTGCATTTTAAATCAATGCGATGATCGTGAACTTTGTAGATTGGAATTATAAAGATGCTTGTAGGTCTATTGGGATTCCACCTCCTTTGGACGCATTGTACATGCTGAATTCTTATAGATGATTCTTTCTTGGCTTTCAGAATGTTTCAGTCTGATTTTTCTACAAATGAATTTTCAGAATTTTTTTTTTTTTAATCTCTTGCATTCCCATCTGGGACACTTAGGTATCATAGACTTTCATGCGTTGTCTTACCCCGTGATTCAACAGAAATGTTTGCATTGGTTTACACTTGCTTTTCTATGTCTTCTTCTGCTCGTGGGATTTCTGTTCCCCTGTCTTCACAGTCATTCACGAGTCCCTCTGCATTATCTAGTGTGCTTAGGACTGACTTTAGCCCTGTTATTATCTCATCATTTGCGTTTTCTGATATTATTTGGCTCGTCTTTAGATTTTCTCTTCCACTTTTCTGGTATTCTGCCTTTTGTGAATCTGAGACACTCTTTTTCTTCAGTGTTTTGCTCACCACCAATTTCAATGCTTGCTCTGGTAGCGTTATGCAGCCTAGTCGTTTGAAAGCTTATTTTTTGGGCCTTCAGTCTCTTTGGAACTGAAAATGGTACTTCCTGTTTCTTTTCCTTTCTTCTTTATCTCTACTGGTCAAGTAGTATCAGGTATCTAATGTAGAATTATAGGGCTTAGATAAGTGAATATTATAGACACTTTGGTGTATGTAATTCCATGATATTTCTGTGAGGAGAATTCTTCCTAGACATAGATTCTAAGTCCTGTTCTTGTGTGTGTTTTCTGGTATACCTCTAATTGCTGGTGTTGCCTTTGTTGTGATGAACACAGCATAAAATTTCTATTAGTATAACCTCATTTTTATTACTCTTATCTCAGAATCCTGAAAGTGCACAGGACACTTCCACTCGTGGAAATGAAGCTTCTAAAGATTTTCAGCTCTCTATTCTGCTTTATGTCAGTTTGGAGCATTTCCAAAACTGGAAACTCACAGTGAGCTTGTGCTTTGTATTTCCATTGGAATATCCCAATGTTACCAGTTGTTCCCAGAGCTTCACTTTCTACAGAAACACCACTGGAAACATATCTATGGATGTCATACAACAGGGCCTGTTGGAATGTTCCCGCAGACCGACGTATGTGTCCTCAGTGCAGTACCATATCAGTGCCATCCAAAATGTATCATCTGCATTTGGGAGATAATGCTGACGTTAATTCTTCATCTTCTCACGCTGTGGACTTTGACCACTATTCCTTGTTCACTCATCCTTGTGTCATGGGTGCACGAAAGCAACCACAGTGCTCTTCCGCATTCTGTGCCTTAAACCAAAATATATACCAACTCCATGTTATGAATGTAGCCGCTCCTAAAGCTTCTAATACTGATTTGAATCCCAAGGCCCCCTGGATCACTCAGACCCGATGCACAATATCTCTGATTGAGCCCCACACGTGCTCTATTGGCAAAATGCCAAATTGATCCCTGGTCCTGCTGATGCAGTGAATGTGGCCATTGGACATATCGATAAACTCAAACTCACGCGCTAGTGTGTTTGCCTTCTCATTGGGGTCACAAGTCGGTTTGCTCTGTTGATAGGACCCACCACAACCCACAACGTGATCCAGATCCCTGAGACTAACTGTGTGCCATCATCCGTACCCCTATCCCTCATTTTCTGCTGCCTCTGCTAGCTCAAATTTGGCAGCTCTTTTCTTGAACTCAGAATCAATTGTGGGGATATTTTGTGCTGATTTCTTTGAGTCTTGTCAGCCAAGCATCTGCTGAGCACTCTTCTAACACTCAGTGCATCACCTTCAATCCCATGTGTGCAGTGAGCTTGAGAGTGTGCGTCCAAGTAAAGCAGAGTTTCACATTTGCTGCTCCATTACCAGAGGTCAGATCTTGTAGTGGTTTCCATTCTTTACATTACCTTCTCCTCCTTCAAGGATTCTGAGGCCTCATGTTGTCTTTGGAAATAAAAGACCATTCTTCGGCTAGTGTCCTGTGCCAACGGCTGTGTGAGTGTATATTTACATTACTGTGTACTTGGGATCAAGTGAGTGCAAGTTGCACTGGTTCTCTGCCAAATGTTTATTGATAAATCATCACATTCCAGATATAATTCACAGAAATATGATGTTTATTTTGCCCTATATTTTATACAGACATGGTGGGAGTGTTTCCCGAAGACTCCAGATTTGACATTGCGTTGATAACTCAGTTGCAGTTTTTAAATATGTTAATAGAATTGATTTACATATTTTGGGATTTATATAAAAATGAAGTTAGTTTTTGAAACATACTAAATCTACCTAGAAGCCATACTTGTCTTTTTTTTAACATTTTGTCAGCTCTAAGGATAAATTTGACAGATAGAATATAAAACAACAGTCCAAATTTTGAACGGGAGATGTCAACTCTTTACTCTTGAAGCCTCCAACAACAACAGGAACCAGGAAATATCTATTGGAACCGTGAAATAACCACCAAACTGGGTTTCCCTTTTGCAAGGGTTGCCCTTTATTTCCAATGACACATACTGGCCAATGTTGGCATTTCAAGGTATAACATTCTACTCTACATATATACAAGAATATCCAAACAAAATTTATACATTTAGGCTTGATTCCTAAAGCACCTAGAGGCACAATAGCTATGAGATTCCTGCTGCAGCTATGCTAGGCTTTTGAGAACCATGTTATGTTCTATTAGTGGTGAGAACGCTTAATCTACCGATCATGAAGTGTAAAGCAATTTAACAAATCCAAGTCTGAACCCCCATGATATAGTGCACCCGGGGCTTGACTGAAGGGAAAGATGGTCCACATAACATGTGTCTTTAATGTCTTTGGTGACTTTTACAGTTCAATTCACTATCTGACTTATAATATTTGACTATACTGCCTTGTGAAACTGAGGCCTAATACCTATTCAAGTTCAGTGAAATATTCCCCTCACTTACCACACTCCCTTCACTCCAAAGAAGACATAACCCCATCATTTGTTGAATCTAGGGGAAGATCATCATTTCTTTTGTGTGAGCTAACTATTCAAATCATATCTATGTTAGTCGAGAGCATTTGATATTTAAGGAGTTCACTGTTGTTCTCAGAGTGTGAATGTGTTGGAACCCTGATTCTAGGAGGGGATTGCTATTCTCCTACTGGCTTCATTTCACCTCAGGTGCTGATCTTTAAAATGGATGCCTGAGTGGAAGGGAGGTTAGAGCAGGGTCTTGATAGCTAGGGTGTTAATGGGCAAACTCTTACATGGTCTTGGTGCATTTTGGTCTAAATTGTTTGTAAATGCCCCTTGGGACGTGTGGATTCTGAAGACTTCTTCCAGGAACACTAGCGCTTTTATCATTTCTCCCATCTCTTCTCTTTTAGACGTCAGGAATCTTGGACCCGTGCTTGGATCAGGGTATTCAGTAAATTCTTCAAAGACACGTTGAAACTCCTTATATTTCTGCCAGCATCAGCGAGGTTCAATATGTCTCATGAAGGTCTTTTGAGCCTGGTGTTCTCTACAGATGTCTCCATGTCAGTATTCTCCATTGTATCAGAACATCTCTCATGAATATGTTCGCTTCTCTCCTCAACCAGTTCAGCCAGATTTTCTGCCAGCTTCTCTTTGTGTCTCCCATAAAGTCGACTTCAAGAGGAATTGGCTATTTTGAAAGGACCTTGGAGCCTCACCAGTAAGCTGATGACAGGCAGATCTTCCACTGTCTGCCCTTTCAGGTTCTGGAAACTGACCCGAAATCTCATGTCTTTGGGCAGCAACAGTATCTCGAACTTACACAGCTTCCGGAAAAACAGACCTAAGACAAGCTCCCCAGATGGCGGCAGCCCCACCATCACACTGATCCACCCACAGAATTCTGCCCAGTTTCCTTGGATCCACTAGCCACAACAAGCCTCGTGGTACCCACAATCATTCCACCTGGATTCCAAATGGTAACTGCCATCTCCAATGGTTGCTGCTTCTTATTATTGTTGGTGGAGGGGCTGCATCAGACGACAGATTCCAAAGTTTAATGTGATTCTATCCACTAGCGTCCCATGGTCCTTTTTTCTTCCCTCTTTCCTTTGGTTCAGATCCATATAAACTGTGCAAAGGGAGGGAAATGTGTCCATTTATAGTTTATGGTTTCACACGACTTTAAACTTTCTAAAAGTACACAGTTCACAGAGACACACTAAAGGAAATTATGTTTGTGTAATATCCATTCACCCAGAATACATATCCGTTTGTTGCTTTCTGCTGAAACACCCACACTCTCAGAATATATATCTAATTGTTTCATGGGGGCTGAAATTCCAAGAAATGAAACCAATCCCTATGTGCACTTTACTGTATTCCTCTTTAGAACTTCGTATAGTTTTGCAGGGCTACTTGTGTTTCTTATAGGCTTATGCCATTTCGTCTCTACCTATGGTATTATGCGGCATTCATTCATTCTCTTGGAAAACATGTAAGTCTATATCACGTTCTATGAATACGTTTTATTCAAACTCGGCCTTTGATTTGGGTCACTATATACTCTTATGAATCAATATTTATGAATATTTATGCACGCATGATTTTTCTGATTACAAGATTGTTGAGTATATGCAAGCATCGATACTGGGTCGATGTGTGCTGAATGATCCTTGACATCACTTTGAGTATTTTCTTTTGAATATTCATAGTTTCTTTGATATATGTCAGCCAACCGTACCCTTTTGTGTTTGTTTGATTGATTGTTTTCTTCTTATATGTTTTGCAAACACATTAGGCCATGCATCTCTCCGTTTGCTTCAGAGAGTCATTGAAGCTGATTCAGTTAAGATAGTGCTTAAAATCACCTATGATTTCCTGCTTCCCTCTCCCATCTCTAAGGTTTTGCTGTCCTCCTTGCCTTCTTCTTTTTTAATCTTTGAATCTCAAGCTCTTCCTGCATATCCAGTAATGGTTTTCTTATACCCATTACATCTTGCTACTTTCTATTCAGAGTAGAATTCTCAATATTCCTTTTAGGGTTAGTTTCGAACTGCTGATTTCTTTTAAGTTTTGCCGGTCTGTGAAATTCTCTAGCTCTGCCGTTATTATTAATGGCAGACATGTGGCATAGGCTAACCTATGTTGCAGATTTATCTCATTGTGTTTATGGTCTATGTCCTGTCACTCCTCCCTGTCCTGCAATATTTCTGTCGAGATATCTGCTGAAAGCCCTCTGGAGGTTCTGTTGTGACTAAGTTGCTTTCGTCTAGTGCATTTTAAATCAATGGGATGATCATGAACTTTGTAGATTTGAAGTATACAGCAGCTTGTTGGTCTGTTGGGATTCCAACTACTTTGGACGCTGTGTACTTCCTGAAATCTTATAGATGATAATTTCTTGGCTTTCAGATAGTTTCAGTCTGAATTTTCTACAAACAAATTCTAAGACTTTTTTTTTTTTTAATCTCTTGCATTCCCATCTGGGACTCAGGTTTCATAATTTTTCATGCTTTGTCTTACGCCATGATTCAACAGAAATGTTTGCATTGGTTTACACTTGCTTTTCTATGTATTCTTCTGCTCGTGAGATTTCTGTTCCCCTGTCTTCACAGTCATTCATGAGTCCCTCTGCAATATCTAGTCTGCTAAGGACTGACTTTAGCCCTGTTATTAACTCATCATTTGAGTTTCCTTATATTATTTGGCTCATCTTTAGATTTTAACTTCTCCTTTTCTGGTATTCTGCTTTTTGTGAATCTGAGACGCTCTATTTCTTCAGTGTTTTCCTCACCTACATTTTCAATGCTTGCTCTGGAAGCGTTATGCAGTCTAGTCATTTAAGCTTATTTTTGGGGCCTTCAATCTCCTTGGAACTGAAAATGGTACTTCCTGTTCTTTTCCTATTCTTCTCTATCTCTACTGGTCAAGTACTATCAGGTATCTAATGTAGAATTATAGGGCTTTGTTAATTAAATTTTATAGACCCTTTGGTGTATGCAATTCCACTATGTTTCTGTGAGGAGAATTTTTCCTAGACATCGATTCTATGTCCTGTTCTTGTGTGTGTTGTCTGGTATATCTCAAATTGCTGGTGTTGCCTTTGTTGTGATGAACACACCATAATATTTTGATTAGTATAACCTCATTTTTATTACGCTTATCCCAGAATCCTGAAAGTGCACAGGACATTTCCACTTGTGGAAATGAAGCTTCTAAAGATTTTCAGCTCTGCATTCTGCTGTATGTCATTTTTTAGCGTTTCCAATACAGGAAACTGACAGTGAGCTTGTGCTTTCTATTTCCATGGGAATGTCCCAATATTACCAGTTCCTCCTAGAGCTTCTCTGTCTACAGAAACACCAGTGGAAACATATCTATGGATGTCATACAACAAGGCCTGCTGGAACGATCATGCAGACCTTCGTGTGTGTCCTCGGTGCAGTACCATGTCAGTGCCATCCAAAATATAGCATCTGCATTTGGGAGATAATGCTGAAGGTAATTCTTCATCTTCTCATGCTGTGGACTTTGACCACTATTTCTTGTTCACTCATCCTTGTGTCATGGGTGCACGAAGGCAACCACAGAGCTCTTCTGCATCCTCTGCCTCAAACGAAACCGTAATATTCTACAGGTTATGGAGATATAAGATCCCAAAACTTTTAATTCTGATTTCAATCCCTAGGCCCACTGGATCGCTCAGACACGATGCACAATATCTCTGAGTGAGCCCCAGATGTGCTGTGTTGGCGAACTTCCAAATTGGTCTTTCGTCATGCTGATGCAGTGGATGTGGCCATGGGATATTTCGATAAACTCAAACTCGCTCGTTAGTGTTTTCGGTTTCTCATTGGGGTCTCAAGTCGGCTTGCTCTCTTGATAGGACCCACCACAACCCCCAACACAATCCAGATCCCTGAGACTAAGCGTGTGCCATCATCTGTACCCCTATCCCTCATTTTCTGCTGCCTCTGCTAGCTCAAATTTGGCAGCTCGTTTCTTGGTCTCCGAATCAATTGTGGGGATATTTTGTGCTGATTTCTTTGAGTCCTGTCAGCCAAGCATCTGCTGTGCACTCTTCTAACACTCAGTGCATCACCTTCAATCCCATGTGTGCAGTGAGCTTGAGAGTGTGCGTCCAAGTAAAGCAGAGTTTCACCTTTGCTGCTCCATTACCAGAAGTCAGATCCTGTAGTGGTTTTTGTTCTGTACATTACCTTCTCCTCCTTCAAGGTTTCTGAGGCCTCATGTTGTCTTTGGAAATAACAGACCACTCTTCGGCAAGTGTCCTGTGCCAAGGGCTGTGTGAGTGGATGTTTACATTACTGTGTACTTGGGAGCAAGTGAGTGCATGTTGCACTGGTTCTCTGCCAAATGGTTATTGATAAATCATCACATTCCAGATATAATTCACAGAAATATGATGTTTATTTTGCCCTATATTTTATACAGCCATGGTGGGAGTGTTTCCCGAAGACTCCAGATTTGACATTGTGTTTATAACTCAATTGCAGATTTTAAATAGGTTAATAGAATTGATTTACATGTTTTGGGATTTATATGAAAATGAAGATAGTTTTTGAAACATACTAA
The DNA here is from genome assembly GCF_048773025.1 of Camelus bactrianus. Classification (NCBI taxonomy): domain Eukaryota; kingdom Metazoa; phylum Chordata; class Mammalia; order Artiodactyla; family Camelidae; genus Camelus; species Camelus bactrianus. The sequence continues at coordinate 142,301,088 of NC_133541.1, forward strand.
ATCTACCTAGAAGCCAGACTTGTCTATTTTTGTAACATTTTGTCAGCTCTAAGGAAAATATAGACAGATAGAATGTAAAACAGCAGTCCAAATTTGAAAGGGACATGTCAACGCTTTACTCTTGAAGCCTCCAACTCAAACAGGAACCAGGAAATAACTATTGGAACTGTGAATTAACCCCCAACTTGGTTCCCTTTCTGCAAGTGTTGCCCTTTACTTCCAATGACACATACTGGCCAATGTTGGCATTTCAAGGTGTAACATTACTCTCTACTTAAATACAAGAAAATCCAAACAAAATATAAACATTTAGGCTTGAGTCCTAAAGCACCTAGATGCACAATAGCTGTGAGAATCCTTCTGAAACTATGCTAGTCTTTTGAGAACTAGTTTTCTTCTATCAGTGATGAGAACGCTAAAACTTCCGATCATGGTGATTAAAGCAATTTAACAAATCCAAGTGTGCACCCCCATGATAAAGTGCACCCCGGGCTTGTCTGAAGGGATAGACTGTCCACATAACCAGTGTCTTTAAAGTTTTTGGCGACTTTTGCTGTTCATTTCACCATCTGACTTATAATATTTGACTATACTGTCTTGTGAAACTGAGGCCTATTACCTATTCAAGTTCAGTCAAATGTTCCCCTCACTTACCACACTCCCTTCACTCCAAAGGAGACATAACCCCAGCATTTGATGAATCTAGGGGAAGGTCACTCTTTCCTTTGTGTGAGCTAAGTATTGAATACATATCTACTTTAGTCGACAGTATTTGATCTTTAAGAAATTCACTGTTGTTCTCAGAGTGTGAATCTGTTGGAACCCTGATTCTAGGAGGGGATTGCTATTCTCCTACTGGATTCATTTCACCTCAGGTTCTGATCTTTGAAATGGAAGCCTGAGTGGAATGGAGGTTAGAGCAGGGGCTTGAGAGCTAGGGTGATAATGGGCAAAGTCTTACCTGGGATTGGTGCATTTGGTTCTGAATTGTTTGTAAATGCCCCTTGGGACGTGTGGCTTCTAATGACCACTTCCAAGAAAATGAGCGCTTTTATCATTTCTCCCATCTCTTCTATTGTAGACGTCAGGAATCTTGGACCCGTTCTTGAAGCAGCGATTTGGGTAACTTCTTCAAGGACACGTTGACACTCCATAAAATTCTGCCAGTATCACCAAGGTACAATATGTCTCATGAAGGTCTTTTGAGCCTGGTGTTCTCTACAGTTGTCTCCATGCCAGTATTCTCCATTGTAGCAGAACAAATCTCATGAATGTGTTCGCATTTCTCCTCAATCACTGCAGCCAGCTTTTCTGCCAGCTTCTCTTCGTGTCTCCCATAAAGTCGACTTCAAGAAGAATTAGCCCTTTTGAAAGGACCTTGGAGCCTCACCAGTAAGCTGATGACAGGCAGATCTTCCACTGTCTGCCCTTTCAGGTTCTGGAAACTGACCTGTGATCTCAGGTCTCTGGGCAGTATCTCAATCTGACATAACTTCCCAAACAAATGAACTATGACAAGCTCCACAGATGGCTGCAGCCCTTCCATCACACTGATCCACCCACAGAATTCTGCCCAGGTTCCTTGGATCCACCAGCCACAACAAGCCTCTTGGTACCCACCAACATTTCTCCTGGAATCCAACCGGTAACTGCAATCTCCAATGGTTGCTGCATCTTATTATTTTTCGGGGAGGGGCTGCATCAAACGAGAGGTTCCTAAGTTAAATGTGATTCTATCCTCTAGCGTGCCACTGTCCTTTTATCTTCCCTGATTCCTTTGGTTCAGATCCTTATACACAGTACAAATGGAGGGAAATGTGACCAATTTTAGTTTATGGTTTCACACGACATTAAACTTTCTAACAGTTCACAGCACACAGAGACACACTGAAGGAAATTATGTTTGTGTAATATCCATTCACCCAGAATACATATCCGTTTGTTGCTTTCTCCCGAAACACCCACACTCTCATAATATGGATCCAATTGTTTCATGGGGGATGAATTTCCAAGAAATGAAACCAATCCCTTTGTGCAATTTACTGTCATTCTCTTTCACTCTTAGTACTGTTTTGCAGAGCTAATTTTCTTTGTTATGGGCTTATGCCATTTCGTCTCTACCTAGGGTAGAATATGGCATTCATTCATCCTGTTGGAAAACTTGTAAGCCTATGTCATGGACGATGAATCCATTTTATTCAAACTCGGCATTTGATTTGGGTCAAGATATACACTTATGGATCAATATTTATGAATATATATGCAGACATCATTTTTCTGAATACCAGCGTATTTTGTACATGCAAGCAGCGATACTGGTTCCATGCGTGCTGAATGATCCTTGACATCATTTTGAAAATTTTCTTTTGAATAGTCATGGTTTCTTTGGTATATGTCAGCCAGCCGTATACTTTTTGTGTTTGTTTGATTGTTTGTTTGCTTGTTGTTTGTTTTGCAAACATATTAGGCAATGCATCTCTCCATTTACTTCAGAGAGTCATAGAAGCTGATTCACTTAAGATAGTGCTTAAAATCACCTATGATTTCCTGCTTCCCTCTCTCATATCTAGGGTTATACTCTCCTACTTGACTTCTTCTTTTATTCTTTGCAACTCATGCTCTTCTTGCATTTCCAATAATGGTTTTCTTATTTCCATTTCATCTTACTTCTTTTCTATTCAGGGTAGAATTCTCCATCTTCCTTTCAGGGTAAGTTTCAAACTGCTGAATTCTTTTAAGTTTTGCCTGTCTGTGAAATTTTCTAGCTCTGCCGTTATTATTAATGGCGTTCATGTGGCATAGGCTACCCTAGATTGCAGCTTTTTCTCATTCATATTAAGGTCTATGTCCTGGCTCTCCAACCTCCGCTGCAATATTTCTGTCGAGATATAAGCTGAATCCCCTCTGGATGTTCTGTTGAGACTAAGTTGCTTTCGTCTAGGTCATTTTAAATCACTAGGATGATCATGAACTTTGTTGATATGAATTATACAGCTGCTTGTAGGTATATTGAGATTCCAGCTCCTTTGGGCTCTGTGTACATCCTGAAATCGTATAGATGATCCTTTCTTGGCTTTCAGACATTTTCAGTCTGATATTTCTACAAATAACTTTCAGACTCTTTTCCTTTATTTAATCTCTTGCATTCCCATCTGGTACTCTCATGAATCTTAGTCTTTCATGCTGTGTCTTACCCCGGGATTCAACAGCAATGTTTGCGTTGATATTCACTTGTTTTTCTATGTGTTCTTCTGATCGAGGAATTTATGTTTCCCTGTCTTCACAGACATTCACTTGTCCCTCTGCATTATCTAGTCTGCTTAGGACTGACTTTAGCCCTGTTATTATCTCATCATTTGAGTTTTCTGATATTATTTGGCTCGTCTTTATAGTTTCTCTGCCCCTTTTCTGGTATTCTGCCTTTTGTATTTCTGAGATACTCTTGTTCCTCAGTGTTTTCCATACCTCCGTTTTCAATAATTTCTCTGGTAGCATTTTGCAGTCTAGTTGTTTGGAAGCTTATTTTTTGGGTCATCAATCTCTTTGGAACTGTAAAGGGTACTTCCTGTTTCTTTTCCTATGCTTCTTTATCTCTACTGTTCAAGTAATATCAGGTATCTAATGTACACTTATAGGGCTTTGTTAAGTGAATATTATAGACACTTGGGTGTACACAATTCCATGATATTTCTGCGAGGACAATTTTTCCTAGACATTGATGCCAAGTCCTGTTCCTGTGTGTGTTGTCTGGTATATCTCTAATTGCTGGTGTTATCTTTGTTGTGATGAACACACCATAATATTTCGATTAGTATAACCTCATTGTTATTACGCTTATCTCAGAATTGTGAAAGTGCACAGGACACTTCCTCTTGTGGAAATTAAGCTTCTAAAGATTTTCAGCTCTGCATTCTTCTGTATGTCATTTCAGAGTGTTTCCAAAAGAGGAAACTGACAGTGAGCTTGTGCTTTCTATTGCCATGGGAATGTCTCAATATTACCAGTTCTTCCCAGAGCTTCTCTGTCTACAGAAACACCAGTGGAAACTTATCTATGGATGTCATACAACAGGGCCTGCTGGAATGATCCCGCAGACCGACGTAAGTTTTCTTGGTGCAGTACCATGTCAGTGCCTTTCAAAATGTAGCATCTACATTTGGGAGAAATTGCTGAATGAATTTCTTCATCTTCTCACGCTGTAGACTTTGACCACTCTTCCTTGTTCTCTCATCCTTGTGTCATGAGAGCAGGAAGGGATGAACAGAGCTGTTCTGCTTCCTCTTCCTCAAACCAAATGGTAATCCCACTCCAGATATTGAATGTAGCAGATCCTAATGCTTTTAATACTGATTTGAAACCCAAGGCCCCCTGGATTCCTCAGGCCACATGCAAAATATCTCTGATTGAGCCCCATATGTGCTCTATTTGCAAAATGCCATATTTGTCCCTGGTCCTGCAGATGCAGTGGATGTGGCCATGGGACATACGGAAAAACTCAAACTCGTGCACTAGTTTGGTTGCTTTCTCATTTGGATCACAAGTCTGTTTGCTCTCTTGATAGGACCCACCACAACCCACAATGCAATCCAGATCCCTAAGACTCAGCGTGTGCCATCATCAGTAGCCCTATCCCTCATTTTCTGCTGCTTCTGCTAGCTCAAATTTGGCAGCTCGGGTTTTGGTATCAGATTCAAATCTGGGGATATTTGGTGCTGATTTCTTTGAGTCCTGTCAGCCAAGCATCTGCTGTAAACTCTTCTAACACTCAGCGCATCACCTTCAATCCCATGTGTGCTGTCCCCTTGAGAGTGTGCATCCAAGTAAAGCAGAGTTTCACCTTTGCTGCTCCATTACCAGAGGTCAGGTCCTGTAGTGGTTTCCATTCTCTACATTGCCTTCTCCTCCTTACAGGTTTATGGGGCCTCATCCTTTCTTTGGAATTAACAGACCACTCTTCGGCAAGTGTCCTGTGCCAAGGTCTGGTTTGGTTGATGTTTACTTTGCTGTGTACATGGGAGTGAGTGAGCCCATGTTGCACTTGTTCTCTGCCAACCTGGCAGTGATAAATCAACACTTTCCAGATATAATTCACAGAAATATGATATTTACTTAGCTGTATTTTCTATACAGCCATGGTGGGAGGGTTTGTCCAAAGACTCCAGTTTTGACATTGTGTTGATAACTCAGTTGCAGTATTTTAAAATGTTATTTTAATTGATTTACATGTTTTGGGATTTATATGAAAATGAAGTTAGTTTTTGAAGCATACTAAATCTACCTAAAACCAGACTTGTCTATTTTTGTAACATATTGTCACCTCTAAGAAAAATATACAAAGATAGGATGTAAAATAGCAGTCCAAAATGTTGAAGGGGACATGTCAACTGTTTACAGTTGAAGCCTCCAACACGAACAGGAACCATGAAATATCTATTGGAACCTTGAAATAACCCCAAACCTAGGTTTCCCTTGTTCAGATGTTGCCTTTTATTACCAATGTCTCATACTGGCCAATGTTGGCATTTCAAGGTGTAACATTGTTCTCTACTAGAATACAAGATAATCCGAACAAAATATAAACATTTAGGCTTGATTCTAAAAGCACCTAGAGGCTTTATATCTATGAGAAACCTCTGCAGCTATGCTAGGCTTTTGAGAACCAGGTGTTTTTCTATCAGTGATGAGAACATGTAAACATCCGATCATGTTGTGTAAAGCAATTTACACAACCAATGCTGCACCCCCATGATAAGGTGCACCGTGGGCTTGACTGAAGGGAAGCATGGTCCACATAACCAGTGTCTTTAAATTCTTTGGCGACTTTTACATTTCAGTTCACTATCTGACTTCTAATATTTGACTATACTGTCTTGAAAATATGAGACCTAATATCTATTAAAGATTAGTCAAAGATTCCCCTCAATTACCACACTCCATTCACCCCATAGAATACATTACTCCAGCATTTGCTGAATCTACGGGAAGGTCATCATTTATTTGTGTGAGCTAAGTATTCAATTCATATCTATTTTATTCGAGAGTATTTGATCTTTAAGAATTTCACTGTTTTTGACAGAGTGTGAAGCTGTTGGAATGCTGATTCTAGGAGCGGCTTACTATTCTCCTACTGACTTCATTTCACCTCAGGTGCTTATCTTTAAAATGGATGCCTGAGTGGAGTGGAGGTTAGAGAAAGTTCTTGATATCTAGGCCCATACCTGGGAAAATTCTTACCTGGGCTTGGTGCATTTTTGTCTGAATGGTTTGTAAATGCCCCTTGGGATATGTGGATTCTCACTACCCTTTCCAAGAACACGAGTGCTTTTATCATCTCTGCCATCTCTTCTCTTTTAGACGTCGGGATTCTTGGACCCGTTCTTGGAGCATGGAATTGAGTAACTTCTTCAAGGGCATGTTGACACTCCGTATATTTCTGCCAGTATCAGCGAGGTTCAATATGTGTCATGAATGTCTTTCAAGCCTGGTATTCTCTACAGATGTCTCCATGCCAGTATTCTCCATTGTAGCAGAACAAATCTCATCAATGTGTTGGCATCTCTCCTCAATCCGTGCTGCCAGCTTTTCTGACATCTTTTCTCCGTGTCTCCCATAAAGTCGACTTCAACAGGACTGGGCAGTTCTGAAAGGACCTCGGAGCCTCACCAGTAAGCTGATGACAGGCAAATCATGCACTGTCTGCCCTTTCAGGTTCTGGAAACTAACCCGTGATACCAGGTTTTTGGGCAGCAGCATTATCTCGAACTTACACGACTTCCTGAACAAAAGAACTAAGACAAGCTCCACAGAGGGCAGCATCCCCTCCATCAAACTGATCCACCCACAGAATTCTGCCCAGTTACCTTGTATCCACCAGGCACAACAAGCCTCACGGTACCCACCAACATTCCACCTGGAATCCAAAAGGTAGCTGCCATGTCCGATGGTTGCTGCATCTTATTAGTGTTGGGAGAATGGCTGCATCACACATCAGATTCCTAAGTTTTATGTGATTCTATCCACTAGCGTCACATTGTCCTTATTTCTTTCCTCTTTCCTTTTGTTCAGATCTGTATACACAGTACAAACGGAGGGAAATGTGACCAATTTTAGTTTATGCTTTCACACATGTGTAAACTTTCTAAAAGTTCACATTACACAGTGACACACTAAAGGAAATTAAGTTTGTGAAATATCCATTCACCCAGAATACATATCCGTTTGTTGCTTTCTGCTGAAACACCCATAATCTCAGAATATGGATCCAATTGTATCATGGAGGCTGAAATTCCTAAAAATGGAACAAATCACTACGTGCACTATACTAGCTTCCTCTTTCACATTTAGTACAGTTTTGCAGAGCTACTTGTCTTTGTTATAGGCTTATGCCATTTCTTCTCTACCTAGGGTAGAATATGGCATTGATTCATACTGTTGGAAAACTTGTAGGGTATATATCACGGACTATGAATCCATTTTATTCAAACTCGGCATTTGATTTGGGTCATGATATACTCATCAATCAATATTTATGAATATTTATGTGCACATCATTTTTCTGAATACAAGTGTGTTGAATACATGCAAGCAGCGATACTGGGTCGATGCGTGCTGAATGATCCTTGACATCTCTTTGAGTATTTTGTTTTGAATAGTCATGATTGCTTTGGTATAAGTCAGCCAAACGTACCCTTTTTGTATTTTTTGATTGATCGTTTGCTTGTTGTTTGTTTTGCAAACGCATTAGGCCATGCATTTCTGTGTTTGCTTCAGAGTGTCATAGAAGTTGATTCACTTAAGATAGTGCTTTAAATCACCTAAGATTACCTGCTTCCCTCTCACATCTCTAGCGTTTTGCCGTCCTCCTTGCCTTCTTCTTTTTTATTCTTTGCAACTCATGCTCTTCCAGCAATTCCAATAATGGTTTTCTTATTTCCATTTCATCTTGCTACTTTTCTATGCAGCATAGAAATCTAAATCTTTATTTTAGGATCATTTTCGAACTGCTGAATTATTTTAAGGTTTGCCAGTCTGTGAAATTCTCTAGCTCTGCCTTTATTATTAATGGCGGTCATGTGGCAAAGGCTACCCAAGTTTGCAGCTTTTTCTTATTCAGGTTATGGTATATGTCCTGGCACTCCTCCCTGTCCTGCAATATTTCTGTCGAGATAGCAGCTGAAACCCCACTGGAGGTACTGTTGTGACGATGTTGCTTTCATCTAGGTGCATTTTAAATCACTGGGATGATAATGAACTTTGTTGATTTGAATTCTACTGCTGCTTGTAGGTCTATTGGGATTCCACCTCATTTGGACGCTTTGTACTCCTGAAATCATATAGATGATTCTTTCTTGGCTTTCAGAAAGTTTCACTCTGTTTATTCTACAAATAATTTTTCAGACTTTTTTTTTTTTTTATCTCTTGCATTCCCATCTTAGACTCTTTTGAATCATAGACTTTCATGCTTTGTCTTACCCCGGGATTCAACAGAAATGTTTGCATTGGTTTATACTTGCTTTTCTATGTCTTCCTCTGATCAAGGGATTTCAGTTCCCGTTTTCACAGTCATCCATGAGTCCCTCTGCATTATCTAGTCTGCTTAGGACTGACTTTAGCCCTGTTATTATCTCATCCATTGAGTTTACTGATATTATTTGGCTTGTCTTTAGAGTTTCTCTTCACCTTTTCTGGCATTCTGTCTTTTGTAATTCTGAGACACTGTTGTTCCTCAGTGTTTTCCTCACCTCCGCTTTCAATACTTGCTCTGATAGTGTTTCGCATTCAAGTTGTTTGGAAGCTTAGTTTTTCGGCCTTCAATCACTTTGGAACAGAAAATTGTACTTCCTGTTTCTTTTCCTATGCTTCTTTATCTCTACTGTTCAAGTACTATCAGGTATCAATTGTAGACTTATACGGCTTTGTTAATTGAATATTATAGACTCTTGGGTGTATGCAATTCCATATTTCTGTGAGGACAATTTTTCCTAGTCATTGATGACAAGTCATGTTCCTGTGTGTGTTGTCTGGTATATCTCTAATTGCTGGTGTTGCTTTGTTGTGATGAACACACTATAATATTTCAATTATTATATCCTCATTTTTATTATGCTTATCTCAGAATTGTGAAAGTGCACAGGACACTTCCTCTTGTGGAAATTAAGCTTCTAAAGATTTTCAGCTCTGCATTTTGCTGTATGTCATTTTGGAGTGTTTCCAAAACAGGAAACTGAAAGTGAGCTTGTGCTTTCTATTGCCATGGGAAGTCCCAATATTACCAGTTCTTCCCAGAGCTTCTCTGTCTACAGAAACACCAGTGGAAACATATCTATGGATGTCATACAACAGGGCCTGCTGGAATGATCCTGCAGACCGATGTATGTGTTCTCAGTGCAGTAACATTTCATTGCCATCGAAAATGTACCATCTGCATTTGGGAAAATGCTCAATGAAATTCTTCATCTTCTCACACTGCGGAATTTGACCACTCTTCCTTGTTCTCTCATCCTTTTGTCATGTGTGCACGAAGGGAAGAACAGCTGTTCTGCATCCTCTGCCTCAAACCAAAATGTAATCCCACTCCAGATATTGAATGTAGCAGATCCTAATGCTTTTAATACTGATTTCAAACACAAGGCCTCTGGTTCCCCCAGACCTGATGCACAGTATCTCGGATTGAGCCCCACATGTGCTCTCTTGGCAAAACGCCAAATTGGTCCCTGGTCCTGCAGATGCAGTGGATGTGGCCATGGGACTTATCGATAAACTCAAACTCGCAAGCTAGTGTGGTTGCTTTCTCATTGGGGTCACAATTCGGTTTGCTCTGTTGATAGGACCCACCACAACCCACAACGCAATCCAGATCCCTGAGAGTAAGCGTATGCCGTCATCCGTAGCCCTATCCCTCATTTTCTGCTGCCTCTGCCAGCACAAATTTGGCAGCTCGGGTCTTGGTCTCAGATTCAAATCTGGGGATATTTGGTGCTGATTTCTTTGAGTCCTGTCAGCCATGCATCTGCTGTGCACTCTTCTAACACTCCACTCATCACCCTCAATCCCATGTGTGCTGTCTGCTAGAGAGTGTGCATCCAAGTAAAGCAGAGTTTCACCTTTGCTGCTCCATTACCAGATGTCAGATCCTGTAGTGGTTTCCATTCTCTACATTGTCTTCTCCTCCTTTCAGGTTTCTGAGGCCTCATCCTGTCTTTGGAATTAACAGACCACTCTTCAGCAATGTCCTTTTCCAAGGGCTGGTTGAGTGGATGTTTACATTGCTGTGTACATTGGAGTGAGTGAGCACATGATGCACTTGTTCCCTGCCAACTGGGCAGTGATAAATCAACACATTCCAGATATAATTCACAGAAATATGATGTTTACTTAGCTCTGTTTTCTATACAGCCATGGTGGAAGGGTTTGTCCGAACACATTTGTTTTGACATTGTGTTGATAACTCAGTTGCAGTCTTTAAAAAGGTTAGAATAATTGATTTACATGTTTGGAATTTATATGAATATGAAGTTAGTTTTCAAAACATACTAAATCTGCCTAGAGGAAAGACTTGTCAATTTCTGTTACTTTTTGTCAGCTCTAAGTAAAAAATAGACAGATAGAATATAAAATAGCAGTCCAATATTTTGAAGGGGCATGTCAACTCTTTAATGTTGAATCCTCCAACACTGACAGAAAGGATGAAATAACTATTGGAACCAAGAAATAACCCCCAACCTGGGATTCCATTGTGCATGTGTTGCCGTTTCTTCCCAATGGCACATATTGGCCAATGTTTTCATTTCAAGGGGTATCATTCTTCTAGAGGAAAACACAAGAAAAACCAAATAAAATATGTACATTTTGGCTTCATTTCAAAAGCACCTAGAGGCATTATATCTATGAGAATCCTGCTGTAGCTATGCGAGGCTATTGAGAATCAGGTGTTCTTCTATCAGTGATGACAAAGATTAATCATCTGATCATGTTGGTAAAGCAATTTAACATAACATTGTCTGCATCCCATGATATAGTGCACCCGGTGCTTGAATGAAGGGAAAAGATGGTACACATAAATTATGTCCTTTAATGTTCTTGGAGACTTTTACAGTTCGGTTCAATAACTGACATAATATTTACCTATACTGTCTTGAAATACTGATGCATAATACCTATTCAAGTTCAGTCAAAGATTCTCCTCACTTACCACACTCCCTTCACCCCAAAAAGACATAACCAGAGCATTTGCTGAATCTAGGGGAAGGTCATCATTTCTTTGTGTTAGCTAAATATTCAAATCCTAGCTATTTTAGTTGAGAGTATTTGACCTTTGAGGATTTCACAGTTGTTCACAGAGTGTGAAGTTGTAGGAACTCTGATTCTAGGAGGGGCTTGCTCTTCTTATATGGTTTCATTTCAGCTCAGGTTCTGATCCTTTAAAATGGATGCCTGAGTGGAGGGGAAGGAAGAGCAATTGCTTGATAGCAAGGCCCAAGCCTGTGAAAAGGCTTACCTGGGCTTGGTGCATTTTGGTCTGAATGGTTTGTAAATGCCCTTTGGGACATGGGGATTCTCACAAATTATTCCACCAACATGAGCGATTTTATCATCTCTGCCATCTCTTCTCTTTAGACGTCAAGAATCTTGGATCCATTCTTGCAGCAGAGAACTGAGTAACTTCCTCAAGTTCATGTTGATCCTCCATAATTTCTGCCAGTATCAACGAGGCTCAATATGTCTCATGAATGTCTTTTGAGCCTGGTATTCTCTACAGAAGTATCCATGCCTGTGTCCTTAATTGTAGCAGGACAACTCTTATCAATGTGTTCTCATATCTCCTCAATCCATGTAGCCAGGTTTTCTTCCAGCTTCTCTTTAAATATCCCATAAATTAGACTTCTACATGACTGGGCAAGTCTGAAAGATCCTCGGAACGTAACCAGTATGCTGATGACTGGCAGATGTTCCACTGTCAGCCCTTTCAGTTTCTGGAAACTGACCCGTGAACTCAGGTATTTGGGCAGAAGCAGTATCTCGAACTTACCCAGCTTCCCGAACTAAAGACCTAAGACAAGCTCCACAGAGGGTGGCAGCCCCTCCATCACACTGATCCACCCACGGAACTCTGCCCAGTTACCTTGGGCCCACCAGCCACAACAAGCTGCACTGTACACACCAAAATTCCACCTGGAATCTAAACGGTACCTGCCATCCCCAATGGTTGCTGCATCTTGTCAGTGTTTGGGAGGGGCTGCATCAGACGAGAGGTTCCTAAGGTAAATGTGAATCTCTCCAGTAGCATCCCATGGTCCTTTTTTCTTCCTTCTTTCCTTTTGTTCTCATCCCTATACACAGTACAAACGGAGGGAAGTGTGTCCATTTTTAGTTTATGGTTTCATACGTCTTTAAATTTTCTAACTGTTAACAGTACAAAAAGACCCACTAAAGGAATCTTATGTTTGTGTAATATCCATTCTCCCAGAATACATATCCGTTTGTTGCTTTTCTGCTGAAACACCCACACTCTAAGAACATGTATCCATTTGTTCCATCGGGGCTGAAATTCCTAGAAATGAAACCAATCCCATTGTGCACTTTACTGACTGACTCTTTTGCTCTTAGTACAGTTCTGCAGAGCTACTTTCCTTTGTTTTAGGCTTATGCCATTTCTTCTGTATGTAGGGTAGAATATGCCATTCATTCGTCATGTTGAAAGACTTCTAAATCTATACCACGGACTAGGAATCCATTTTAATCAAAATAGAGATTTGGGTTAGGAGACAATGTGCTATTATGAATCAAAATTTATGAATATTAATGCACGCATGTTTTCTGAATACAAGTCTTTTGAGTACTTGCATGCCTCGAAACTTTGTCGATGCATACTGAATGATCCTTGACATTACTTTGAGTATTTTTATTTAATTTATCATGGTTCATTTGGATAGATGTCTGCCAAGCGTACTCTTTTGATGTTTGTTCCTTTGTTCAATTGTTTGTTTGTTTGCTTATTCTTTGTTTTGCAAACTCATTAGGCCATGCATCTCTCCGTTTGATTCAGAGAGTCATATATGCTGATTAACTTAGTATAGTGCTGAAAATCACCTATGTTTTCCTGCTTCCCTCTCCCATCTTTAGGATTTTGATGTCCTCCTTGCCTTCTTCTTGTTTATTCTTTGAAACTCATTGCTCTAATTGCATTTCCAATAATGGTATTCTTATATCCATTTCATCTTGCTACTTTTCTATTCTGTTTAGAATTCTCAATCCTTTTTTTAATATTAGTTTCGAACTGCTGTAATCTTTTAAGTATTGCCAGTCTGTGAAATTCTCTAGTTCTGCCATTATTAGAAATGGTAGTCTTGTGGCATAGGCTACCCTAGATTGCAGCTTTTACTCATTCAAGATTTGGTATATGTCCTGGCACTATTACATCTCCTGTACTATTTGTGTCGAGATATCAGCTGAAAACCCTCTGGAGATTCTGTTGTGGCTAAGTTGCTTTCCTCTACGTGCATTAAGAATCACTTGGTTGATCATGAACTTTGTTGCTTTGAATAATACAGCTTCTTGTAGGTCTATTTTAATTCCACCTCCTTTGGACACTTGTACTTCCTGAATTCGTATAGATGACTGCTTCTTGGCTTTAAGGAAGTTTCTGTCTGATTTTTCTGCAAATATATTTCAGACTTTTCTTCTTTATCTCTTGCTAATTCATCTGGGACACTTATGAATCATAATCTTTCATGCTTTGTATTACCCTGTGATTCAACAGCGATGATTGCATTGATTTTCACTTGCTTTTCTATGTCATCTTCTAATCAAGGGATTTCTATTCCTCTGTCATCACAGTCATTCACGAGTCACTCTGCATTATCTATTCTGCTTGGGAATGACTTTAGCCCTGGTATTATCTCATCCATTGAGTTTTCTGATATTCTTTGGCTCATCTTTAGAGGTTCTCTTCCCCTTTTCTGGTATTCTGTCTTTTGTGATTCTGAGACACTGTTGTTCTTCAGTGTTTTCCTCACCTCCGTTTTCAATACATTCTCTGGTAGCGTTTTGCCATCTAGTTGTTTGAAAGCTTATATTTTGGGCCTTCAAACTCTTTTGTACTTAAAATAGTACTTCCTGTTTCTTTTACTATACTTCTTTATCTCTACTGGTCAAGTACTTTCAGGTATTTAATGCAGAATTATAGGGTTTTGTTAAGTGAAAATTTTATACCATTGGATGTACGCAATTCCATGATTTTTCTGTGAGGACAATTTTTCCTAGACAATGATGTCATGTCCTTTTCCTGTGTGTGTTGTCTTATATAGCTCTAATTGCTGGTGTTCCCGTTGTTGTCATGAACACACCATACTCTTTTTATTAGTATAACCTCATTTTTATTACACTTATCTCACAGTTCTTAAAGTACACAGGACACTTCCTCTAGTGGAAATGAAGCTTCAAAGAGTTTTCAGCTCTGTAGACTGCTGTATGTCATTTAGGAGTTTTTCCAAAACAGAATCGTGACAGTGCGCTTGTGCTTTCTATTGCCATGGGAATGTCCCAATGTTACCAGTTCTTCCCAGGGCTTCTCTGTCTACAGAAATACCAGTGGAAACTTATCTAACGATGTCATGCATCAGGGCCTGTTGGAATTTTCCTGCAGCCCCATCTATGTTTCCTGGGTGCCATAGCATGTCAGTGCCATCCAAAATGTAGCATCTGCATTTCAGAGATAATGCTGAGGAAAATAATGCATCTTCTCATGCTGTGGACTTTGACCACTCTTCATTGTTCTCTCATCTGTGGCATGGTACCACGAAGGAAACCACTGAATTATTCCACATCCTCTGCCTCAAACCAAAGTATAATCCCAGTCCAGGCTATGAATGTAGCAGATCCTGAGATTTTGGAAACAGAATTCAACCCCAAGGCCCCCTGGATCCCTCAGACCAGATGCATGATGACTGTGATTGAGCCCCACACGTGCTCTATTGGCAAAATGCCAAATTGGTCCCAGGTCTTACAGATGCATTGGATGTGTCCATGGGATATTTCGATAAAATCAACCTCACTCACCAGGGTTGTTGCTTTCTCATTGGGGTCCCTGGTAAGTTTCCTCTCTGGATAGGGCCTACCACAATCCACAACACACTCCAGATGCCTGAGAATCAGCGTGTGCTATCATCAATAGCTGGATCCCCAATTATTCGCAGCCATTGTGAGCCCAAATTTGGCAGCACCAATCTTTGTCTAAGAATGAATTGTGGGTATATTTTCTGCTGATTTCTTTCAGTTCTGTCATCCAAGAATCTGCTGTGCACACTTCTAACACACAATGCACCGCTTTCAATCCCATGCGTCCTATCCCCTTGAGGGTGTGTGTCAAAATAAAACAGATTTTCACTTTGCTGCTCCATCAGCAGAGGACAGGTCCTACACTTATTTACATCACTAATGTGTCTTCTCCTCCTTCCAGGTTTTCTGAGGCCTCATTCTGTCCTTGGAAGTAAGAGACCACTCTTCGGCAAGTGTCCTGGACTATGGGCTGGGTGAGTGGATGTTTATCTTCCTGTGTACATGGGAGCGAGTGTGCGTAGGTTGTACTTGTACTCTGCCAACTGGGCACTGATAAATCATCACTTTCCATATATAACTCACAGACATGTTATTCTTGTTTATCTCTATTTTCTATACAGCCATGTTGGGTGGGTTTGTCCGAAGAATCCAGTTTTGACATTATGTTGATCCCTCAGTTGCGGACTTTCAAAATTTTAATACAATTGATTTACATATTTGGGGAATTATCTGAAAATGAAGTTAGTTTTTGAAACATACTAAATCTACCTACAAGCCAGACTTATCAAATTCAAGTACCATTTTTTCAGCTATAATGGAAAAATAGACAGATAGAATGTAAAATAGCAGTCCAAAATGATGAAGTGAACAGGTTAACTGTTTACTGTTGATGCCCCAACACAAACAGGAACCATGAAATAAATATTGGAACCATGAAATAACCCTCACCCAGTGTTTCCCTTTTGCATGTGGTGCCCTTTCCACCCAGTGAATCATACTGGTCATTATTGTAATTTCAAGTGGTAACATTTCTATGTAGGAAGACACTAGGTAACCCAAACAAAATATTTATATGAATGCTTGGTTCCAAAGCACCTAGAGGCATTATAGCTAAGAGAAAACTGCTGCAGCTATGCTAGGCTACTGAGAACCAGGTGCTCTTCTAACAACGATGAGAATGCTTAATCGTCCGATCATGTTGGGTAAAGCAATTTAACCCAGCCAAGTCTGCACCCCCATGATATTCTACATACCGGGCTTGAATGAAGGGAAAAGACAGTCCACATAACATGTGTCCTTACATGTCTATGGCGACTTTTAGAGTTCAGTTCACAAACTGACTTACAATAGTTACCTATACTGCATTGAAACACTGAGGACAAATACATACTCAAGTTCAGTCAAGATTCCCCTCACTTACCACACTCCCTTCACCCCAAAGAAGACATTAACCCAGCATTTGCTGAATCAAGGGGAAGGTCATCATTTCTTTGTGTGAGATACATATTCAAATCCTATCTAGTTCAGTCGAGAGTATTTGACAATTGAGGAGTTCAGTGTTGTGCACAAAGTGTGAATTTGGTGGAACACTTGTTCTAGGAGGGGCTTGCTATTCTTCTCCTGGCTTCATTGCAGCTCAGGTGCTGATCCTTTGAAATGGATGCCTGAGTGGAGGGGAGGAAACGGCAAGTGTTTGATAGCTATCCCAACCCTGGGAAAAGGCTTACCAGGATTTCATGCACTGTGATATATTTGATTTGTAGATGTCTCTTGGGACGTGTGGATTCTCATGATCTCTTCCAAGAACATGAGTGATTTTATCATCTCTGCCATCTCTTCTCTTTTAGACGTCAGGAATCTTGGACCATTTCTTGAAGCAGTGAACTGAGTACCTTCCTTAAGAGCACGTTGACCCTCCACAGGTCTCTGCCAGTATCAGTGAGGCTCAATATGTCTCATGAAAGTCTTTTGAGCCTGGTATTCACTACAAAAGTCTCCATGTCATTATTCTCCCTTGTAGCAGAACAAC
Source organism: Camelus bactrianus (assembly GCF_048773025.1). Classification (NCBI taxonomy): domain Eukaryota; kingdom Metazoa; phylum Chordata; class Mammalia; order Artiodactyla; family Camelidae; genus Camelus; species Camelus bactrianus. Next base: position 142,318,174 of record NC_133541.1, read on the forward strand.
TCTCATCAATGTGTTTACATCTATCCTCAATCCGTGCAGCCAGCTTTTCTGCATGCTTCTCTTGGTGTCTCCCATAAAGTCGAATTCTACAGGACTGGGCAAGTCTGAAAGTTCCTCGGAACGTAAACAGTATGATGATGACTGGCAGATGTTCCACTGTCAGCCCTTTCAGTTTCTGGAAACTGACCCGTGAACTCAGGTATTTGGGCAGAAGCAGTATCTCGAACTTACCCAGCTTCCCGAACTAAAGACTTAAGACAAGCTCCACAGAGGGTGGCAGCCCCTCCATCACACTGATCCACCCACAGAATTCTGCCCAGTTACCTTGGGCCCACCAGTCACAACAAGCTGTGCAGTACACACCAACATTCCACCTGGAATCCAAACGGTACCTGCCATCCCCAATGGTTGCTGCATCTTGTCAGTGTTTAGGAGGGGCTGCATCAGACGAGAGGTTCCTAAGGTAAATGTGAATCTCTCCAGTAGCATCCCATGGTCCTTTTTTCTTCCTTCTTTCCTTTTGTTCTCATCCCTTTACACAGTACAAATGGATGGAATTGTGTCCATTTTTAGTTTACAGTTTCACACGTCTTTAAACTTTCTAACTGTTAACAGTACAAAAAGACCCACTAAAGGAATCTTATGTTTGTGTAATATCCATTCACCCAGAATACATATTCATGTGTTGCTTTTCTGCTGAAACTCCCACACTCTAAGAACATGTATCCATTTGTTCCATCGGGGCTGAAATTCCTAGCAATGAAACCAATCACAATGTGCACTTTACTGACTGACTCTTTTGCTCTTAGTACAGTTCTGCAGAGCTACTTTCCTTTGTTTTAGGCTTATGCCATTTCTTCTGTATGTAGGGTAGAATATGCCATTCATTCGTCATGTTGAAAGACTTCTAAATCTATACCATGGACTAGGAATCCATTTTAATCAAAGTAGAGATTTGGGTTAGGTCACAATATGCTATTATGAATCATAATTTATGAATATTAATGCACGAATCTGTTTTTGAATACAAGTCTGTTGAGTACATTCATGCCACAACACTTGTTCGATGCGTACTGAGTGAACCTTGACATTACTTTGAGTATTTTGATTTGATTTATCATGGTTCCTTTGGATAGATGTCTCCCAACTGTACTCTTTTGATGTTTGTTTCTTTGTTTGATTGTTTGTTTGCTTGTTCTTTGTTTTGCAAACTCATTAGGCCATGCATCTCTCCGTTTGCTTCAAATACAGAGTCGTATATGCTGATTAACTTAGTATAGTGCTGAAAATCACCTATGTTTTCCTGCTTCCCTCTCCCATCTTTAGGATTTTGATGTCCTCCTTGCCTTCTTCTTGTTTATTCTTTGAAACTCATTGCTCTAATTGCATTTCCAATAATGATATTCTTATATCAATTTCATCTTGCTACTTTTCTATACTGTTTAGAATTCTAATTCCTTATTTTAATATAAGTTTTGAACTGCTGTAGTCTTTTAAGTTTTGCCAGCCTGTGAAATTCTCTAGCTCTGCTGTTATTAGAAATGGTAGTCTTGTGGCATAGGCTACCCTAGATTGCAGCTTTTACTCATTCAGGATTTGGTCTAAGTCCTGGCACTCCTTCCTTTCCTGCAATATTTCTGTCCAGATATCAGCTGAAACCCCTCTGGAATTTCTGTTGTGACTAAGTTGCTTTCCTCTATGTGCATTTTAAATCAGTGGGTTGATCATGAACTTTGTTGATTTGAATTATACAGCTGCTTTTAGGTGTATTGGGATTCCACCTCCTTTGGATGCTTTTTAAAACGTGAATCTTATAGATGATTGTTTCTTGGCTTTCAGCAAGGTTCTGTCTAATTTTTCTACAAATAAGTTTTCAGACTTTTTTTAACACTTGTTTTTACATCTGGGACTCTCATGAATCCTACTCTTTCATGTTTGGCTTACCACGGGATTCACCAGCATTGTTTGCATTTGTTTTCACTTGCATCTCTTTGTCATTTTCTGATCGAGGGATTTCAGTTTCCCTGTCTTCACAGTCATTCAGGAGTCCCTATGCAGTATCTCGTCTGTTTAGGACTGAGTTTAGCCTTGGTTCTATATCATCAATTGAGTTTTCTCATATTATTTGGCTAGTTTTTGAGTTTCTCTTCCCCTTTTCTGGTATTTTGCCTTTTGTGATTCTGAGACACTGTTTTTCTTCAGTGTTTTCCTCACCTAAGTTTCCAACACCTACTCTGGTGGCGTTTTGCAGTCTAGTTCTTTGAAAGCTTATTTTTTGGGCCTTCAATCTCTTTGGAACTCAAAATTGTACTTCCTGTTTCTTTTACTCTACTTCTTTATCTCTACTGGACAAGTACTCTCAGGTATCAAATGTAGACTTATAGGGCTTTATTAAGTGAAATGTTTAGACACTTCGCTGTACACAAAACCATGATATTTCTGTGAGAACAATTTTTTATAGACTTTGATGCCATGACCTTTTGCTGTGTGTGTTGTCTGGTATATCTCTAATTGCTGGTGTTGCCTTTGATGTTTTGAACACCACTTATTTTTTCCATCAGTATAACCTCAGTTTTATTACACTTAAATCACAGTTCTGAAAGTTTACGGGACACTTCCTCTTGTGGAAATGAGGTTTCTAAAGGTTTTCAGCTCTGCAGGCTGCTCTATGTCACTTTTGGAGTGTTTCCAAAACAGCATCACAACAGTGCACTTGTGCTTTCTATTGCCATGGGAATGTCCCAATGTTACCAGTTCTTCCCAGAGCTTCTCTGTCTACAGAAACACATTGGAAAGATATCTAAGGATGTCATGCATCTGGGTCTGCTGTAATGATCCCACAGCCCCACCTATGTGTCTTCAGTGCTGTACCATGTCAGTGACTTCCAAAATGTTGCATCTGCATTTGGGAGATAATGAGGAAGGAAATGCTTCATCTTCTCATGCTGTAGGCTTTGATCAGTCTTCTTTGTTCTCTCATCCTTGTGGCAAGGGACCATGAAGGCAACGTCAGGGCTGTTTCACCTCCTCTGCCTCAAACCAAACCATAATCCCAGTGCAGGCTATGAATGTAGCAGATCTTAAAGCTTTTGATACTTATTTCAAACCCCAGACCCCCTGGATCACTCAGACCAGATGCATGATATCTCTGATTGAGCCCCACACGTGCTCTATTGGCAATATGCCAAATTGGTCCCTGGTCCTGCAGCTGCATTGGATGTGGCCATGGGACATTTTGATAAACTAAACCTCGCGTGCCAGTCTGGTTGCATTCTCATTGGTGTCACAGGTCAGTTTGCTCTCTTGATAGGACCCAACAAAATCCAAAATGCACTCCAGATCCCTGAGACTCAGCTTGTGCTATCATCCATAGCCCTATCCCTAATTTTCTGCAGCCTCTGCCAGCTCAAATTTGGCAGCTCAGGTCTTGGTCTCAGAATCAATTCTGGGAATATTTTGTGCTGATTTATTTGAGTTCTGTCAGCTAAGCATCTGCTGTGCACTCTTCTAACACTCAGCACATCACTTTCAATCCCATGTATCCTGTCCACTTGAGAGTGTGCATCCAAGGAAAACAGAGTTTCACCTTTGCTGCTCCATTACCAGAGGTCAGGTCCTGCACTGATTTCCATTCTCTACTTTGCCTTCTCCTCCTTCCAGGTTTTCTGAGGCCTCATTCTGTCCTTGGAAGTAAGAGACCACTCTTCGGCAAGTGTCCTGGACTATGGGCTGGGTGAGTGGATGTTTATCTTCCTGTGTACATGGGAGCGAGTGTGCGTAGGTTGTACTTGTACTCTGCCAACTGGGCACTGATAAATCATCACTTTCCATATATAACTCACAGACATGTTATTCTTGTTTATCTCTATTTTCTATACAGCCATGTTGGGTGGGTTTGTCCGAAGAATCCAGTTTTGACATTATGTTGATCCCTCAGTTGCGGACTTTCAAAATTTTAATACAATTGATTTACATATTTGGGGAATTATCTGAAAATGAAGTTAGTTTTTGAAACATACTAAATCTACCTACAAGCCAGACTTATCAAATTCAAGTACCATTTTTTCAGCTATAATGGAAAAATAGACAGATAGAATGTAAAATAGCAGTCCAAAATGATGAAGTGAACAGGTTAACTGTTTACTGTTGATGCCCCAACACAAACAGGAACCATGAAATAAATATTGGAACCATGAAATAACCCTCACCCAGTGTTTCCCTTTTGCATGTGGTGCCCTTTCCACCCAGTGAATCATACTGGTCATTATTGTAATTTCAAGTGGTAACATTTCTATGTAGGAAGACACTAGGTAACCCAAACAAAATATTTATATGAATGCTTGGTTCCAAAGCACCTAGAGGCATTATAGCTAAGAGAAAACTGCTGCAGCTATGCTAGGCTACTGAGAACCAGGTGCTCTTCTAACAACGATGAGAATGCTTAATCGTCCGATCATGTTGGGTAAAGCAATTTAACCCAGCCAAGTCTGCACCCCCATGATATTCTACATACCGGGCTTGAATGAAGGGAAAAGACAGTCCACATAACATGTGTCCTTACATGTCTATGGCGACTTTTAGAGTTCAGTTCACAAACTGACTTACAATAGTTACCTATACTGCATTGAAACACTGAGGACAAATACATACTCAAGTTCAGTCAAGATTCCCCTCACTTACCACACTCCCTTCACCCCAAAGAAGACATTAACCCAGCATTTGCTGAATCAAGGGGAAGGTCATCATTTCTTTGTGTGAGATACATATTCAAATCCTATCTAGTTCAGTCGAGAGTATTTGACAATTGAGGAGTTCAGTGTTGTGCACAAAGTGTGAATTTGGTGGAACACTTGTTCTAGGAGGGGCTTGCTATTCTTCTCCTGGCTTCATTGCAGCTCAGGTGCTGATCCTTTGAAATGGATGCCTGAGTGGAGGGGAGGAAACGGCAAGTGTTTGATAGCTATCCCAACCCTGGGAAAAGGCTTACCAGGATTTCATGCACTGTGATATATTTGATTTGTAGATGTCTCTTGGGACGTGTGGATTCTCATGATCTCTTCCAAGAACATGAGTGATTTTATCATCTCTGCCATCTCTTCTCTTTTAGACGTCAGGAATCTTGGACCATTTCTTGAAGCAGTGAACTGAGTACCTTCCTTAAGAGCACGTTGACCCTCCACAGGTCTCTGCCAGTATCAGTGAGGCTCAATATGTCTCATGAAAGTCTTTTGAGCCTGGTATTCACTACAAAAGTCTCCATGTCATTATTCTCCCTTGTAGCAGAACAACTCTCATCAATGTGTTTACATCTATCCTCAATCCGTGCAGCCAGCTTTTCTGCATGCTTCTCTTGGTGTCTCCCATAAAGTCGAATTCTACAGGACTGGGCAAGTCTGAAAGTTCCTCGGAACGTAAACAGTATGATGATGACTGGCAGATGTTCCACTGTCAGCCCTTTCAGTTTCTGGAAACTGACCCGTGAACTCAGGTATTTGGGCAGAAGCAGTATCTCGAACTTACCCAGCTTCCCGAACTAAAGACTTAAGACAAGCTCCACAGAGGGTGGCAGCCCCTCCATCACACTGATCCACCCACAGAATTCTGCCCAGTTACCTTGGGCCCACCAGTCACAACAAGCTGTGCAGTACACACCAACATTCCACCTGGAATCCAAACGGTACCTGCCATCCCCAATGGTTGCTGCATCTTGTCAGTGTTTAGGAGGGGCTGCATCAGACGAGAGGTTCCTAAGGTAAATGTGAATCTCTCCAGTAGCATCCCATGGTCCTTTTTTCTTCCTTCTTTCCTTTTGTTCTCATCCCTTTACACAGTACAAATGGATGGAATTGTGTCCATTTTTAGTTTACAGTTTCACACGTCTTTAAACTTTCTAACTGTTAACAGTACAAAAAGACCCACTAAAGGAATCTTATGTTTGTGTAATATCCATTCACCCAGAATACATATTCATGTGTTGCTTTTCTGCTGAAACTCCCACACTCTAAGAACATGTATCCATTTGTTCCATCGGGGCTGAAATTCCTAGCAATGAAACCAATCACAATGTGCACTTTACTGACTGACTCTTTTGCTCTTAGTACAGTTCTGCAGAGCTACTTTCCTTTGTTTTAGGCTTATGCCATTTCTTCTGTATGTAGGGTAGAATATGCCATTCATTCGTCATGTTGAAAGACTTCTAAATCTATACCATGGACTAGGAATCCATTTTAATCAAAGTAGAGATTTGGGTTAGGTCACAATATGCTATTATGAATCATAATTTATGAATATTAATGCACGAATCTGTTTTTGAATACAAGTCTGTTGAGTACATTCATGCCACAACACTTGTTCGATGCGTACTGAGTGAACCTTGACATTACTTTGAGTATTTTGATTTGATTTATCATGGTTCCTTTGGATAGATGTCTCCCAACTGTACTCTTTTGATGTTTGTTTCTTTGTTTGATTGTTTGTTTGCTTGTTCTTTGTTTTGCAAACTCATTAGGCCATGCATCTCTCCGTTTGCTTCAAATACAGAGTCGTATATGCTGATTAACTTAGTATAGTGCTGAAAATCACCTATGTTTTCCTGCTTCCCTCTCCCATCTTTAGGATTTTGATGTCCTCCTTGCCTTCTTCTTGTTTATTCTTTGAAACTCATTGCTCTAATTGCATTTCCAATAATGATATTCTTATATCAATTTCATCTTGCTACTTTTCTATACTGTTTAGAATTCTAATTCCTTATTTTAATATAAGTTTTGAACTGCTGTAGTCTTTTAAGTTTTGCCAGCCTGTGAAATTCTCTAGCTCTGCTGTTATTAGAAATGGTAGTCTTGTGGCATAGGCTACCCTAGATTGCAGCTTTTACTCATTCAGGATTTGGTCTAAGTCCTGGCACTCCTTCCTTTCCTGCAATATTTCTGTCCAGATATCAGCTGAAACCCCTCTGGAATTTCTGTTGTGACTAAGTTGCTTTCCTCTATGTGCATTTTAAATCAGTGGGTTGATCATGAACTTTGTTGATTTGAATTATACAGCTGCTTTTAGGTGTATTGGGATTCCACCTCCTTTGGATGCTTTTTAAAACGTGAATCTTATAGATGATTGTTTCTTGGCTTTCAGCAAGGTTCTGTCTAATTTTTCTACAAATAAGTTTTCAGACTTTTTTTAACACTTGTTTTTACATCTGGGACTCTCATGAATCCTACTCTTTCATGTTTGGCTTACCACGGGATTCACCAGCATTGTTTGCATTTGTTTTCACTTGCATCTCTTTGTCATTTTCTGATCGAGGGATTTCAGTTTCCCTGTCTTCACAGTCATTCAGGAGTCCCTATGCAGTATCTCGTCTGTTTAGGACTGAGTTTAGCCTTGGTTCTATATCATCAATTGAGTTTTCTCATATTATTTGGCTAGTTTTTGAGTTTCTCTTCCCCTTTTCTGGTATTTTGCCTTTTGTGATTCTGAGACACTGTTTTTCTTCAGTGTTTTCCTCACCTAAGTTTCCAACACCTACTCTGGTGGCGTTTTGCAGTCTAGTTCTTTGAAAGCTTATTTTTTGGGCCTTCAATCTCTTTGGAACTCAAAATTGTACTTCCTGTTTCTTTTACTCTACTTCTTTATCTCTACTGGACAAGTACTCTCAGGTATCAAATGTAGACTTATAGGGCTTTATTAAGTGAAATGTTTAGACACTTCGCTGTACACAAAACCATGATATTTCTGTGAGAACAATTTTTTATAGACTTTGATGCCATGACCTTTTGCTGTGTGTGTTGTCTGGTATATCTCTAATTGCTGGTGTTGCCTTTGATGTTTTGAACACCACTTATTTTTTCCATCAGTATAACCTCAGTTTTATTACACTTAAATCACAGTTCTGAAAGTTTACGGGACACTTCCTCTTGTGGAAATGAGGTTTCTAAAGGTTTTCAGCTCTGCAGGCTGCTCTATGTCACTTTTGGAGTGTTTCCAAAACAGCATCACAACAGTGCACTTGTGCTTTCTATTGCCATGGGAATGTCCCAATGTTACCAGTTCTTCCCAGAGCTTCTCTGTCTACAGAAACACATTGGAAAGATATCTAAGGATGTCATGCATCTGGGTCTGCTGTAATGATCCCACAGCCCCACCTATGTGTCTTCAGTGCTGTACCATGTCAGTGACTTCCAAAATGTTGCATCTGCATTTGGGAGATAATGAGGAAGGAAATGCTTCATCTTCTCATGCTGTAGGCTTTGATCAGTCTTCTTTGTTCTCTCATCCTTGTGGCAAGGGACCATGAAGGCAACGTCAGGGCTGTTTCACCTCCTCTGCCTCAAACCAAACCATAATCCCAGTGCAGGCTATGAATGTAGCAGATCTTAAAGCTTTTGATACTTATTTCAAACCCCAGACCCCCTGGATCACTCAGACCAGATGCATGATATCTCTGATTGAGCCCCACACGTGCTCTATTGGCAATATGCCAAATTGGTCCCTGGTCCTGCAGCTGCATTGGATGTGGCCATGGGACATTTTGATAAACTAAACCTCGCGTGCCAGTCTGGTTGCATTCTCATTGGTGTCACAGGTCAGTTTGCTCTCTTGATAGGACCCAACAAAATCCAAAATGCACTCCAGATCCCTGAGACTCAGCTTGTGCTATCATCCATAGCCCTATCCCTAATTTTCTGCAGCCTCTGCCAGCTCAAATTTGGCAGCTCAGGTCTTGGTCTCAGAATCAATTCTGGGAATATTTTGTGCTGATTTATTTGAGTTCTGTCAGCTAAGCATCTGCTGTGCACTCTTCTAACACTCAGCACATCACTTTCAATCCCATGTATCCTGTCCACTTGAGAGTGTGCATCCAAGGAAAACAGAGTTTCACCTTTGCTGCTCCATTACCAGAGGTCAGGTCCTGCACTGATTTCCATTCTCTACTTTGCCTTCTCCTCCTTCCAGGTTTTCTGAGGCCTCAATCTGTCTTTGGAAGTAAGAGACCAAGCTTAGGCTTGTGTCCTGAGCCAAGGGCTTTGTGATTGGATATTTACCTTGCTGTGTACATGAGAGTGAGTGAGCATAGTTTCCACTGGTACCCTGCCAACTGGGCATTGATAACTCAAAACTTTCCAGAGATAACTCACAGAAATGTGATTCTTGTTTAGCTCTTTTTTCTATACAGACATGGTGGGAGGGTATGTCTGAAGACTCCAATTTTGACATTGTGTTGATAACTCAGTGGCAGTCTTTCAAAGGTTAATAGAATTGATTTACATATTTTGGGATTTATGTGAAAATGAAGTTAGTTATTGAAAGATACAAAATCTACCTTGAAGCCAGACTTGTGAAATTCTTGTAACATTTTGTCATCCCTAAGGAAAAAATATACAGATAGAATGAAAAATAGCAGTCCAAAATGATTAAGGGGACATGTCAACTCTTTACTGTTGATGCTTCCAACACTAGAAGGAAACATGAAATAACTATTGAAAAAATGAAATAACCCCAAACCTGGGTTTCCCTGTTGCATGTGGTGCCCTTTCCTCCCAATGACACATACTGCCCAAAGTTGGCATTTCAAGGGGTAACATTCCTCTCTAGTAAAACACAAGACAAACCAAACAAAATATATACATGCATGCTTGGTTCCAAAAGAACCTAGAGGCATTATAGCTATGAGAAAAGTGTTGCAGCTTTGCTAGGCTATTGGGAACTAGGTGTTCTTCTATCAGTGGTGAGAACGCTTAATTGTCTGATCATGTTGGGTGAAGCAATTATCAAAACCAAGTCTGCACCCCCATGATATAGTGATTGACTGATGGGAAAAGACCGTTCACATAACGTGTGTCCTTTAATGTCTATGGCGAATTTTACAGTTCAGTTCACTAAATGACTTATAATATTTACCTATACGGTCTTGAAAATCTGAGGCCTAATACATTTCAAGTTCAGTCAAATATTCCCCTCACTTACCACACTCCTTCACCCCAAAGAAGACATAACCCAAGCATTTGCTGAATGTAGGGGAAGGTCATCATTCCTTTCTGTGAGCTATTTATTCAATTCCTACCTATTTTATTCGAGAGTATTTGACCTTTGAGGAGTTCACTGTTGTGCACAGAGTGTGAAAGTGGAGGATCTCTGATTCTAGGAGGGGCTTGCTCTTCTCCTACTGGCTTCATTGCAGCTCATGTGGTGATCCTTTGAAATGGATGCCTGAGTGGAGGGGAGGGAAGAGAAAGTGATTCATAGCTAGGCCCAACCCTAGGAAAAGGCTTACCTGGGCTTGGAGCATTGTGGTCTGAATGGTTTGTAAATTCCCCTTGGGACATGTGGATTCTCACGACTTATTCCACCAACATGAGCGATTTTACCATCTCTGCCTTCTCTTCTCTTTTAGACGTCAGGAATCTTGGACCTGTTCTTGGAGCAGAGAATTGAGTACCTTCCTCAAGTGCACGTAGGTTTTCCACAGGTTTCTGCCATTATCAGCGAGGCTCAATAAATCTCGTGATTGTCTTTCTTGCCTGGGATCCTCTGCAGAAGTCTCCATGCCAGTATTCTCCATTGTAGGAGAACAACCATCATCAATTTGTTCACATCTCTCCTCAATCCATGCAGCCAAATTTTCTGCCAGGTTCTCTTCGTGTCTCCCATAAAGTCGACTTCTACAGGACTGGGCATGTCTAAAAGTACCTCGGAGCCTCACCAGTAAGCTGATGACAGGCAGATCTTCCACTGTCTGACTTTTCAATTTCTAGAAACTGACCCATGATCTCAGGCCACTGGGCAGCAACAGTATCTCGAACTTACAGAGATTCCTAAACAATAGACTTAAGCCAAGCTCCACAGAGTGTGGCAACCCCACCATGACACTGATCCACCCACCGAGCTCTGCCAAGTTACCTTGGAACCACCAGCTCATAACAAGCCTCGTGGAACAAACCAACATTCCACCTGGAATCTAACCAGTAACTGCCATCCTCAATTGTTGCTGCATTTTTACAGTGTTGGTGAAGGGGCTGCATCAGACGACAGATACTTAAGGTAAAAGTGATTCTCTCCATTAGCATCCCATTGTCCTTAATTTCCTACCGTCTTTCCTTTAGTTAAGTTCTCTAAACACAGTACAACTGGAGGGAAGTGTGATAAGTTTATGGTTGCATTCATCTTAAAACTTTCTAACAGTTAACATTACAAAAAGACCCACTAAAGGAAACATATGTTTGTGTAATATCCATTCACCCATAATATATATCCGTCTGTTGATTTTCTGCTGAAAGACCCACAGTCACAGAACATGGATCCATTTGTTTCGTGGGGGCTGAAAATCCAAGAAATGAAACCATTCCCAAAATACACTTTACTGTCTGTCTCTCTTACTCTTAGAACAGTTTTGTAGAGCTGCTTTTCTTTGTTATAGATGTATGCCATTTAATCTCGTCGTAGTGTGGAATATGCCATTCATTCTTCATGTTGGAAGACTTTAAGAATATATCACGGAGTATGAATCCATTATATTCAAAATAGGCATTTGGGTTAGGTCACGATGTGCTCTTATGAATCAATATTTATGAATATTAATGCACGCATCTGTTTTCTGAATACAGGTATGTTGAGTACATGCAAGCACTGATACTGGGTCGATGCATGCTGAATGATCCTTGACATCACTTTGCATATTTTCTTTTGAATTATCACGGTTCCTGTGGATATTATCAGCCAACAATACTCTTTTGGTGTTTGTTTGTTTGTTTGTTTGTTTGTTTGTTTGATTGCTTGTTCTTAGATTTGCAAACACATTCGTCCTTGCATCTCTCTGTTTGCTTTAAACAGAGAGTCATATAAGATGATTCACTTATTATAGGGCTGAAAATCCCCTATGTTTTCCTGCTTCCCTCTCCCATCTTTAGGGTTTTGATGTCCTCCTTGCCTTCTTCTTGTTTATTGTCTGCAACTCATGGCTCTTCTTGCATTTCCAGTGATGGTTTTCTTATTTCCATTTCAACTAGCTTCTTTTCTATTCAGGGTAGTATTCTGAATCTTTCTTTTAGGAAAAGTTTCAAACTGCTGAATTCTTTAAAGTTTCCAGGTATCTGAAATTCTCTAGCTCTGCCGTTATTAGAAATGGCGGTCTTGTTGCATAAGCTACCCTAGATTGCAGCTGTTTCTCATTCACGATTTCATCTAAGTCCTGGCACTCCTTCTTATCCTGCAATATTTCTGCCGAGATATAAGCTGAAACCCCTCTGGAGGTTCTGTTGTGACTTAGTTGCTTCCTTCTAGGTGCATTGGTAATCACTGTGTAGATCATGAACTTTGTTGATTTGAATGATAATACAGCTGCTTATAGGTCTATTGGGATTCCACATAATTTGGATGCTGTTTGCTTACTTTTTTTGTATAGATGATTGCTTCTTCGTTTTCAGCAATTTTCTGTCTGATTTTTTTCCAAATATCTTTTCAGACTGAATAATCTTTTCTTGCTTTTAACTCTGGGACTCTTATGAATCCTAGTCTTTCATGCTTTGTCTTAACCCAGGATTCAACAGCAATGTTTGCGTTGGTTTTCCTTTGCTTTTCTATGTCATTTTCTGATCGAGGGATTTCAGTTCCCCTGTGTTCACAGTCATTCACGAGTCCCTCTGCATTATCTAGTCTGCTTAGGACTGATTTTAGCCCTGCTATTATCTCATCCATTGAGCTTGCTGATTTTATTTTGCTCGTCTTTAGAGGGTCTCTTCCCCTTTTCTGGAATTCTGACTTTTGTGATTCTGAGACACTGTTGTTCTTCAGTGTTTCTATCACCTCCATTTTAAATAAATGTCTGATAGTGTTTCACAGTCTAGTTGTTTGAAAGCTTTTTTTTGAACCTTCAACCTCTTTGGAACTACAAATGTTACTTCCTGTTTCTTTTACTATACTTCTTTATCTCTACTGGTCTGTTAATTTCAAGTATCTAATGTAGACTTGTAGGGCTTTTTAAGTGAAAGTTTAAGTCTCTTGTGTATACAAAGTTCCATGATATTTGTGTGAGGACAATTTTTCCTACACATTGATGCCATGTCATTTTCCTATATGTGTTGTCTTGTATATATCTAAATGCTGGTGATGCCTTTGCTGTGATGAACACAGCATACTCTTCGTTTTGTATAACCTCAATTTACTACGCTGATGTCACTGTACTGAAAGTGCACAGGACTGTTTCTCTTGTGGAAATGAAGCATGTAAAGCTTTTCAGCTCTGCAAGCTGTTGAATGTCATTTTGGAGAGTTTCAAAAACAGTATCATGACTGTGAGCTTGTCCTTTCTATTTCTATGGGAATGTACCAATGTTATGAGTTCGTTCCAGAGCATCTCTGTCTACAGAAAAACCTGTGGAAACATATCTAAAGATGTCATGCATCAGGACCTGCAGTCATTATCACAGTGCCCCAGCTAGGTATCCTCCCTGAAGTACACTGTCAGTAACATTGAAAATGTAGCATTAACATTTGGTAGATAATGGTGAAGTAAATGCTTCATCTTCTCACGTTGTGAACCTGGACCACTGTTCTTTGTTCTCTCATCCTTGTGGCTTTGGACCATGAAGGCAACCACAGTGCTGTCCCGCATCCTTTGCTTCATAACAAACCGTAATCCCAGTCCAGTCTATCAATATAGCAGATCCTGAGTCTTTGGAAAATGATTTATACACCAAGGCCCCCTGGATTCCTCAGACCTGATGCGTAATATCTCTAATTAGACCCCACACATGCTCTATTGGCAAAATTTCCAAATTGGACCCTGGGCCTGCAGATGCAGTGCATGTGGCCATGGGACCTTTCGAGAAACTCAACCTCATGCGCCTGGTTTGTTGCTTTTTCATTGAGTTCCCAGGTCTGTTTCCTCTCTGGATAAGGCCAACCACAATCCACAACACACTCCAGTTCCCTGATACTCAGCGTGTGCCATCACCCATAGCCCTATCCCTCATTGTTCATAGCCAAAATGAGCCCAAATTTGGCAGCACTGATGTTGGTCTCAGAATCAATTGTGGGGATATTTTGTGCTGATTTCTTTGAGTTCTGTCAGCCAAGCATCTGCTGTGCACTCTACTAACACTCAGCGCATCGCTTTCAATCCCATGTGTCCTGTCCGCTTGAGAGTGTGAGTCCAAATAAAACAGGGTTTCACCTTTGCTGCTCCATCAGCAGAGGTCAGGTCCTCCACTGATTTCCATTCTCTACAAGGCCTTTTTCTCTTTCCAGGTTTTCTGAGGCATCATTCTGTCTTTGGAAGTAAGAGACCACTCTTTGTCAAGTGTCCTGGACCATGGGCTGGGTGAGTGGATGTTTATCTTGCTGTGTACATGGGAGCAAGTGGGCATTATTTGCACAGGTACTCTGCCAATTGGCTATGAATAAATCAACACTTTCCATATATAACACACAGAAATGTGATTCTTGTTTATCTCTTTTTCTATAAAGCCATGGTGGGAGGGATTCTCCAAAGAATCCAGTTTTGACATTGTGTTGATACCTCAGTTGCAGTCTTTCAAAATGTTAATAGAACTGATGTACAAATTGGGGATTTATATGAAAATGAAGTTAGTTTTTGAAACATACTAAATCTACCTACAAGCCAGACTTGTCAAATTCAGGTAACATTTTGTCAGCTCTAAGGGAAACATAGACAGATAGAATGTAAAATAGCAGTCCAAAATGATGAAGGTGTCATGTCAACTGTTTACTGTTGATGTCTGCAATACAAACAGTAACCATGAAATAAATATTGGAAACATGAAATAACCCCAACCCAGTGTTTCCATTTTGCATGTGATGCCCTTTCTCCCAGTGACTCATACTGGCCAATGTTGTCATTTCAATGGGTAACAATTCTCTCTAGGAAGACACAAGCAACCCAAACCACTTATTTAAATATAGGCTTGGTTCCAAAACACCTAGAGGCATTATAGCTATGAGAAAACTGCTGCAGCTTTGCTAGACTATTGAGAAGCAGGTTCTCTTTTTATCAACAATGAGAAAGGTAAATCATCTGATCATGTTGGGTAAAACAATTTAAGCCAACTAAGTGGGCACCCCGTGATATACTGCACCCGGGACTTGAACGAAGGGAAAAGACGGTCCACATAACTTGTGTCCTTATATGTATATGGCGACTTTTACACTTCAGTTCACTAACTGACTTATAATAGTTACCTATACTGTCTTGAAAAGCTGAGGAAAAATACTTATTCAAGTTCAGTCAAATAATCCCCTCGCTTGCCAAACTATCTTCACCCAAATAAGATGTAACCCCAGCACTTGCTAAATCAAGGGGTAGATAATCATTTCTTTGTGTGAGCTATATATTGAAACCCTATCTATTTTATTCGAGAGTATTTGACCTTTGAGGAGTTCAGTGTTGTGCACAGAGTGTGAAGTTGGAGGAACTCTGGTTCTAGGAGGGGCTTGCTATTCTCCTTCTGGCTGCATTGCAGCTCAGGGTCTGATCCTTTGAAATGGATGCCTGAGTGGAGGGGAGGGAAGAGCAATTGCTTGATAGCTAAGCCCAAACTTGGGAAAAGGTTTATCAGGGCTTCATGCTCTGTGGACTGTGAGATTTGTAAATGCCCCTTGGGATGTGTGGATTCTCACGACCTCTTCCAGGAACATGAGTGGTTTTATCATCTTTGCCATCTCTTCTCTTTTAGACGTCAGGAGTCTTGGGCCAATTCTTAGAGCAGAGAATTTAGTACATTCCTCAAATGCACGTTGACTCTCCACAGTTTTATGTTAGTATCAGCGAGTCTCAATATGTCTCATGAATGACTTTCGAGCCTGGTATTCTCTAAAGTAGTCTCCATGAGAGTATACTCAATTGTAGCAGAACAACTCTCATCAATGTGTTCGCATCTCTCTTCAATCCGTGCAGCCAGCCTTTCTGCCAGCTTCTCTTCGTGTCTCCCATAAAGTCGACTTCTACAGGACTGGGTAAGTCTGAAAGTACATCAGAGCCTCACCAGTAAGCTGATGACAAGCAGATCTTCCACTGTCTGCCTTTTAGTTTCTAGAAAATGACCCGTGATCTCAGGCCATTGGGCAGCATCAGTATCTCAAAATAACACATATTCCTGAAGAATACACCTAAGCCAAGCTCCACAGAGGGCAGCAGCCCCTCCATGACACTGATTCACCCACAGAGCTCTGCCCAGATAACTTGGATACACCAGCCTCAACAAGCCTCGTGGAACACACAACAATTCCACCTGGATTCAAACCGGTAACTGCCATCCACAATGGTTGCTGCATCTTATCAGTGTTGGGGGAGGGGCTGCATCAGACGAGAGGTTCCTAAAGTAAATGTGATTCTGTCCATTAACGTCCCATTGTCCTTTATTTCCTACCCTCTTTCCTTTAGTTCAGAACTCTAAACACAATACAAACGAAGGGAAGTTTGTCCGTGATATGTTTATAGTTTCACCCGTCTATAAACTTTCTAACAGTTAACAGTACAAAAAGGCCCAGTATAGGAAACATATGTTTGTGTAATATCCATTCACCCATAATACATATCTCTCTGTTGATTTTCTGCTGAAAGACCCACAATCTCAGAACATGGATCCATTTGTTTCATGGGGGCTGAAATTCCTAGAAATGAAACCAATCCCAAACTGCACTTTACTGTCTGTCTCTCTTACTGTTACTACAGTTTTGTAGAGCTACTTTTCTTTGTTCTAAGTGTATGCCATTTATTCTCTTCTTAGGGTTGAATATGTCATTCATTCATCCTTTTGGAAGACTTGTACGGCTGTATCACGGACTATGAATCAATTTTATTCAAAATATGCATTTGGGTTAGGTCACGATGTGCTCTTATGAATCAATATTTATGAATATTAATCCATGCATCTGTTTTCTGAATACAAGTGTGTTGAGTACATGCAAGAAGTGATGTTTGGTCAATGCGTGCTGAATGAACCTTGACATCACTTTGCATATTTTCTTTTGAATTATCACGAACCTGTGGATATATATCAGCCAACCGTACTCTTTTGGTGTTTTTTTGTTTGTTTGATTATTTGTTTGTTTGCTTTTTCTTTGATTTGCAAACACATTCGGTCATGCATCTCTCTGTTTGCTTCAAAGAGAGAGTCATATAAGATGATTCACTTATTATAGGGCTGAAAGTCCCCTATGTTTTCCTGCTTCCCTCTCCCATCTTTAAGTTATTGATGTCCTCCTTGCCTTCTTCTAGTTAATTCTCTGCAACTTATTGCTCTTCTTGCATTTCCAATGATGGTTTTCTTATTTCCATTTGGTCTTGCTTCTTTTCTCTACAGGGTAGTATTCACAATATTTCTTTAAGTATTGAAATGCTGAATTCTTTTAAGTTTTTCCAGTCTGTGAAATTCTTTAGTTCTGCCGTTATTAGAAATGGTGGTCTTGTGGCATAGGCTACCCTAGATTGCACATTTTTCTCATTCAGGATTTCGTCCAAGTCCTGGCACTCGTTCATGTCCTGCAAAATTTCTGCCGAGATATAAGCTGAAACCACTCTTACGGTTCTGCTGTGACTTAGTTGCTTTTTTCGAGGTGCAATGAAAATCACTGGGTTGATCATGAACTTTGATGATTAGAATGATAATACAGCTGCTTGTAGGTCTATTGGGATTCCACATAATTTGGACACACTTTGCTTCCTTTTGCTGTACGGATGATTGTTTCTTAGCTTTCAGCAAATTTCCGTCTGATTATTCTCCAAATATCTTTTCTGTCTTTTGTTTTATATCTTGCTGTTCCCACTGGGACTCTTATGAAACCTATTCTTTCATGATTTGTCTTACCCCAGGATTCAACAGCAGTATTTGCATTGGTTATGCCTTGCATTTCTATGTCATCTTCTGATAGAGGGATTTCGGTTCCCCTGTTTTCACAGTCATCCATGAGTCCCTCTGTATTATCTAGTCTGATTAGGACAGAATTTAGCCCTGGTAATATCTCATCCATTGAGATTTCTGATTTTATTTTCTCGTCCTTAGAGGTTCTCTTCCTCTTTTCTAGAATTCTGCCTTTTGTGATTCTGAGACACTCTTGTCCTTCAGTGTTTCTCTCCACTCCATTTTCAATACTTCCTCTGATAGTGTTTCAGTCTAGTTGTATGAAAGCTTTTCTTTGGGCCTTCAATTTCTTTGGAACTGAAAATGGTACTTCCTGTTTCCTTTACTATACTTCTATATCTCTACTGGTCAATTACTATCAGGTATTTAATGCAGACTTGTAGGGCTTTTTAAGTGAAACTTTTGGTCTGTTGTGTGTATGAAATTCCATGATATTTCTGTGAGGACAATTTTTCCTATTCATTGATGCCATGTCATTTTCCTGTGTGTGTTGCCTTGTATATCTCTATTTGCTGGTGATGCCTCTGTTGTGATGAACACACCATACTCTTCTCCTTTAGTATAACGTCATTTTTACTACGGTAATGTCACTGATCTGAAAGTGCACAGGACCCTTCCTCTTGTGGAAATGAAGCATGTCAAGGTTTTGAGCTTTGCAGGCTATTTAATGTTATTTTGATGTGTTTTGAAAACAACATCATGACAGTGAGCTTGCCCTTTCTATTTCCATGGGAATTTCCCAATGTAACGAGTCCTTTCCAGAGCTTCTCTGTCTACAGAAAAAACTGTGGAAACATATATAAGGATGTCATGCATCAGTGACTGCTGCCATTACTGCATAGCACCAGCTAGGTGTCCTTGGTGCCATAACATTTCAGTGCCATTCAAAATGTAGCATCTGCATTTCGGAGATTATGGTGAAGGAAATGCTTCATTTTCTCATGCTGTGTACCTAGACCAGTGTTCTTTGTTCTCTCATCCTTGTGCCTAGGGACCACGAAGGCAAACACAGAGCTTTCCTGCATAATCTGCCTCATGCCAAACGTAATCCCAGTCCAGTTTATAAATGTAGCAGATCCTAAGCCTTTGGAAAATGATTTCAACCACAAGGCCCCCTGGATCACTCAGACCATATGCATGATATCTCTGATTAAGGCCCACATGTGCTCTATTGACAAAACACCAAATTGGTCCCTAGGCTTGCAGATGCAGTTGATGTGGCCATGGGACATTTCGAGAAACTCAACTTCATGCACCAGGATTGTAGCATTTTCATTGGGGTCCCAAGTTAGTTTCCATTCTGGATAGGGCCAACCACAATCCACAACACACTCCAGATCACTGAGTTTCAGCGTGTGCCATCATCCATTGCCCTATCCCTCATTGTTCGCAGCCACTGTGAGCCCAAATATAGCAGCACCAATCTTGGTCTCAGAATCAATTGTGGAGATGTTTTGTGCTGATTTCTTTGAGTTCTGTCAGCCAAGCATCTGCTGTGCACTCTTCTAACACTCAGCACATCGCTTTCAATCCCATGCATTCTGTCCGCTTGAGAGTGTGCTTCAAAGTAAAACAGGGTTTCACCTTTGCTTCTCCATCAACAGAGATAAGGTCCTGCACTGATTTCCATTCTCTAATTTGACTTCTCCCACTTCCATGTATTCTGAGGCCTCATTCTGTCTTTGGATGTAAGAGATCACTCTTTGGCAAGTGTCCTGGACCATGGGCTGGGTGAGTGGATGTTTATCTTGCTGTGTAGATGGGAGCGAGTGAGCGTATGTTGCACTGGTACCCTGACAACTGGGCATCGATAGATCAACACTTTCCATATATAACTCACAGAAATGTTATTCTTGTTATCTCGTTTTGCTATACGGCCATGGTGGGAGGGTTTGTCTGAAGACTCCAGTTTTGACATTGTGTTGATACCTCAATTGCGGTCTTTCAAAAAGTTAGTATAATTTATTTACATACCTGGAGATTTACATGAATATAAAGATAGATTTTGAAACATACTAAATCTGCCTACAAGTCAGACTTGTCAAATAAGTTATCATTTTTTCAGCTCTAAGGGAAAAGAAGACAGATAGAATGAAAAAAGCAGTCCAAAATAATGAAGGGGACAGGTCAATGGTTACATGTTGATGCCTCCAACACAAACAGGAAGGATAAAATAAATTTTGGTCCCATGAAATAACCCCCACAAAATGTTTCCCATTTGCATGTACTGCCCTTTCCTCCCAGTGACTCATACTGGCCAATGTTGTCATTTCAAGTGGTAACATTTTTCTGTAGGAAGACAGAAGGTGACCCAAACCACATATTTATATATAGGCTTGGATACAAAAGTACCTAGAGGCATTATAGCTATGAGAAAACTGCTGCAGCTTTGATAGGCTATTGAGAACCAGGTACCCTATTATCAATGATGAGAATACTTAATCTTCCGATCATTTTGGGTAAAGTATTTAAACACAACCATGTCTGCACCCACATGATATGCTGCACCAGGGGCTTCAATGAAGGAAAAGACCACCCACATATCATGTGTCCTTACATGTCTATGGTGACTTTTCCAATTCAGTTCACTAACTGACTTATAATATTACATATAATGTATTGAAAAACTGAGGACACATACATATACAAGTTCAGTCAAAGATTCCCCTCACTTACAACGCTCACTTCACCCCAAAGAAGATGTAACCCCAGCATTTGCTGAATCTAGCGGAAGGTTATCATTTCTTTGTGTGAGTTAATATACAATTCCTATCTATTTTAGTCGGGAGTATTTGAACATTGAGGTGTATAGTGTTGTGCACAGAGAGTAAAGTTGGAGGAACACTGATTCTAAGAGGGGCTTGCTATACTCCTACTGGCTTCAAAGCAACTCAGGTGCTGATCCTTTGAAGTGGATGCCTGAGTGTAGGGGAGGGAAGAGCAAGTGCTTGATAGCTAGGACCAACCCTGGGAAAAGGCTTACCAGGGATTCATGCTCTGAGGTCTGAGTGATTTATAAATGCCCCTTGAGACGTATGGATTCTCATGACCTCTTAAAAGAACAAGAGGCGTTTTATCAACTCTGCCATCTCTTCTCTATTAGACGTCAGGATGCTTGGACCAGTTCTTGTAGCAGAGAATTGAGTATCTTCCACAAGTGCATGTTGACCCTCCACAGGTTTCTGTCAGTATCAGCAAGGCTCAATATTTCTCATGAATGTCTTTCAAGCCTGGTATTCTCTACAGATGTCTCCATGCCAGTATTCTCCATTGTAGCAGAAGAACACTCATCAATGTGTTCACATCTCTCCTCAATCTGCGCACTAATCCTTCTGCCAGCTTTTTTTCGTGTCTCCCATGAAGTCGACTTCTGCAGGACTGGGCAAGTCTGAAAGTCCCTCGGAGCCTCACCAGTAAGCTGATGACAGGCAGATCTTCCACTCTCTGCAGTTTCAGTTTCAAAAAACTGACCCGTGATCTCAAGTCATTGGGCAGCATCAGTATCTCGAAATTACACAGCTTCCTGAAAAATAGACCTAAGCCATGTTCCACATAGGGCGGCAGCCCCTCCATGACACTGATCAACCCACAGAGCTCTGCCCAGTTAACTTGGATCCAACAGCTACACAAAGACTCGTGGAACACACTGACATTCCACCTGGAATCCAACAGGTAACTGCCATCCCCAAAGTTTGCTGCATCTTGTCAATGTTGCAGGTGGGACTGCATCAGAAGAGAGTTTCCTAAGGTAAATATGATTCTCTCCATTAGCATCCCATGGTCCTGTTTTTCCTACACTCTTTCCTTTAGTTCAGATCTCTAAACACAATACAAACGGAGGGAAGTGTGTCCATTTTAAGTATATTATTTCACCCGTCTTTAACCTTTCTAACAGTTAACACTACAAAAAGAACCACTATAGGAATCATATGTTTGTGTAATATCCATTCACCCAGAATACATATCCATCTGTTGATTTACTGCTTAAAGTCCCACAATATCACAACATGGATCCATTTGTTTCTTGGGGGCTGAAATTCCTTGAAATGAAACCAATCCCAAAGTACACTTTACTGCCTGTCTCTTTTATTTTTAGTACTGTTTTGTAGAGCTACTTTTTTTGTTATAAGCGTATGCCAATTATTTTCTACGTAGGGTTGAATATGCCATTCTTTCATTATGTTGGAAGACTTGTAAGTCTATATCAAGGAATATGAATCCAATTAATTCAAAATGGACATTTAGGTTAGGTCACGATGTGTTCTTATGAATCAATATGTATGAATATTAATGCACGCATCTTTTTTTCTTAAAACAAGGGTGTTGTGTACATGCAAGCAGCACAACTGGGTCGATGCGTACTGAATGATACTTGACATCACTTTGTGTACTTTCTTTTGAATTATCATGGTTCCTTTGGATATATGTCAGCCAACCGTACTTTTTTGCTGTTTGTTTGTTTATTTGATTGTTTGTTTGTTTGATTCTTCTTTTTTTTTTGCACACATATTAGGCCATGCGTCTCTCCATTTCCTTCAATCAGAGAGCCATATAAGCTGATTCACTTAGTATAGTGCTGAAAATCACCTATGTTTTCCTCCTTCCCTCTCCCATCTTTAGTGTTTTGATGTCCTCCTAGCATTTTTCTTGTTTATTCTCTGCAACTCATTGCTCTTCTTGCATTTCCAGTGATGGTTTTCTTATTTCCATTGCGTCTTGCTTCTTTGGTATTCAGGGTAGAATTCTCAATCTTTCTTTTAGGATAAGTTTCCAACTGCTGAATTATTTTAAGTTTTGCTAGGCTATAAAATTCTCTAGCTCTGCCATTATTAGAAATGGTGGTCTTGTGCCATAGTCTACCTTAGATTTCAGCTTTTTCTCATTCAGGATTTTGTCTAAGTCCTGGCACTCCATCCTGTACTTCAAAATATCTGCCGAGTTATAAGCTAAACCTGTCTTAAGGTTCTGTTTTGACTTAGTTGTGTTCATCTAGGTGCATTGAAAATCACTGGAATGATCATGAACTTTGATGATTTGAATGATAATACAGCTGCTTATCGGTCTATTGGGATTCCACATAATTTGGATTCTGTTTGCTTCCTGGTTTCTTATAGATGATTGTTTCTTGGCTTTCAGAAAGTTTCAGTCTGATTTTTCTCCAAGTACCTTTTCAGACTTTTTTTTTTTTAATCTTGCTTTTTCCTTTGGTTCTCATATGAATTCTATTCTTTCATGCTTTGTCTTACCCCAGGATTCAACAGCAATATTTGTATTGGTTTACACTTGCTTTTCTATGTCATCTTCTTATCAATGGATTTCAGTTCCCCTGTGTTCACATTGATTCACGAGTCCCTCTACATTATCTAGTCTGCTTAGGACTGACTTTAGCCCTGCTATTATCTCATCCATTGAGTTTCCTGATTTTATTTTGCTCGTCTTTAGAGGGTCTCTTCCCCTTTTCTGAAATTCTGCCTTTTGTGATTCTGAGACACTGTTGTACTTCTGTGTTTCCCTCACCTTCACTTTCAATAATTGTTCTGATAGTTTTTCAGTCTAGTTGTTTGAAAGCTTTTCTTTGGGTCTTCAATCCCTTTGGAATTGAAAATGGTACTTCCTGTTTCTTTTACTATACTACTTTATCCCTATTGGTCAAGTAATATCAGGTATATAATGTAGAATTATAGGGCTTTTTAAGTGTAAGTTTAGTCTGTTCTGTACGCAATTCCATGATATTTGTGTGAGGACAATTTTTCCTACACATTGATGCCATGTCGTTTTCCTGTGTGTGTTGTCATGTATATCTCTAATTGCTGGTGATGCCTTTGTTGTGATGAACACAACATACTCTTGTCGATTAGTATAATGTCATTTTTACTACTCTTATATCACTGTTCTGAAAGTGCACAGGACCCTTCCTCCTGTGGAAATGAAGCATGTAAAGGTTTTGAGCTTTGCAGGCTCTTTAATGTCATTTTTTTTTTGTGTGTTTCAAAAACAGCAGCATGACAGTGAGCTTGTCCTTTCTATTTCCATGGGAATTTCCCAATGTAACGAGTTCTTTCCAGAGCTTCTCTGTCTACAGAAAAAACTGTGGAAACATATATAAGGATGTCATGCATCAGGGCCTGCTGCCATTTTTGGGCAGCCCCAGCTAGGAGTCCTCGGTGCCGTAACCTTTCAGTGCCATTCAAAATGTAGCATCTGCATTTGGGAGATAATGATGAAGTAAATGCTTCATCTACTCATGCTGTGGACCTAGACCACTGTTCTTTGTTCTCTCATCCTTGTGGCTTGGGACCACAAATGCAACCACAGAACTGTCCCTCATAATCTGCTTCATACCAAACGTAATCTCAGTCCACGCTATGTATGTAGCAGATCCTAAGCCTTTGGAAAATGATTTCAACCACAAGGCCCCCTGGATCACTCAGACCATATGCATGATATCTCTGATTGAGCCCCACATGTGCTCTATTGGCAAAATACCAAATTGGTCCCTGGGCTTACAGATGCAGTGTATGTGGCCATGGGACATTTCGAGAAACTCAACCTCATGCACCAGGTTTATAGCTTTCTCATTGGTGTCCCAAGTCAGCTTCCATTCTGGATAGGGAGAACCACAATCCACAACACACTCCAGATCCCTGAGGTTCAGCATGTGTCATCATCCATTGCCCTATCCCTCATTGTTCGCAGCCACTGTGAGCCCAAATATGGCAGCACCAATCTTGGTCTCAGAATCAATTGTAGCGATGTTTTGTGCTGATTTCTTTGAGTTCGGTCAGCCAAGCATCTGCTGTGCACTCTTCTAACACTCAGCACATCGCTTTCAATCCCATGCATTCTGTCCGCTTGAGAGTGTGCTTCAAAGTAAAACAGGGATTCACCTTTGCTTCTGCATTAACAGAGATCAGGTCCTGCCCTGATTTCCATTCTCTAATTTGACTTCTCCCCCTTCCATGTATTCTGAGGTCTCATTCTGTCTTTGGAAATAAGAGATCACTGTTTGGCAAGTGTCGTGGACCACGCACTGGGTGAGTGGATGTTTATCTTGCTGTGTAGATGGGAGTGAGTGAGTGTAGGTTGCACTGCTACCCTGATAACTGGACATCGACAAATCAACACTTTCCATATATAACTCACAGAAATGTGATTCTTGTTTATCTCCATTTTCTATACAGCCATGGTGGGAGGGTTTTTCTGAAGACTACAGTTTTGAAATTGTGTTGATACCTCAGTTGCAGTCTTTCAAATATTTAGTAGAATTTATTTATATTTTTGGGGATTTATATGAATATGAAGATAGAATTTGAAACATACTAAATCTGCCTACAAACCAGACTTGTCACATTGAGGTACCATTTTGTCAGCTCTAAGGGAAAAGAAGACAGAATGTAAAAAAGCAGTCCAAAATGATGAAGAGGACAGGTCAAATGTTAAATGTTGATGCTTCCAACACAAACAGGAGCCATGAAATAAATATTGGTCCCATGAAATTACCCTCACAAAATGTTTCCCATTTGCATGTATTGCCCGTTTCTCCCAGTGAGTTGTACTGGCCAATGTTGTCATTTCTATGGGTAACATTTCACTGTAGGAAGACATAAGGTAAACCAAACTACATATTTATATATACGCTTGGATCCAAAAGCAACTACAGGCATTAAAACTATGAGAAAACTGCTGCAGCTTTGATAGGCTATTGAGAACCAGGTGCCCTTTTATCAAAGATGAGAATGCTTAATCTTCCAATTATGTTGTGTAAAGTAATTAAACACAACCATGTCTGCACCCATATGATATACTGCACCAGGGGCTTCAGTGAAGGAAAAGACTATCAACATATCATGTGTCCTTACATGTCTATGGCGACTTTTACAACTCAGTTCACTAACTGACTTATACTAGTTACCTAGACTGTATTGAAAAACTGAGGACACATACATATACAAGTTCAGTCAAAGATTCCCCTCACTTACCACGCTCACTTCACCCCAAAGAAGATGTAACCACAGTATTTGCTGAATCTAGGGGAAGGTCATCATTTCTTTGTGTGAGTTAATATTCAATTCCTACCTATTTTAGTCGGGAGTATTTGACCATTGAGGAGTACAGTGTTGTGCATGGAGAGTAAAGTTGTAGGAACACTGTTTCTAGGAGGGGCTTGCTATACACCTACTGGCTTCATTGCAGCTCAAGTGCTGATCCTTTGAAATGGATGGCTGAGTGTAGGGGAGGGAAGAGCAAGTGCTTGATAGCTAGGACCAACCCTGGGAAAAGGCTTACCAGGGATTCGTGCTCTGAGGTCTGAGTGATTTATAAATGCCCCTTGGGATGTGTGGATTCTCATGACCTCTTAAAAGAACAAGAGGCATTTTATCAACTCTGCCATCTCTTCTCTATTAGACGTCAGGATTCTTGGACCAGTTCTTGTAGCAGAGAATTGAGTACCTTCCACAAGTGCACATTGACCCTCCACAGGTTTCTGTCAGTATCAGCAAGGCTCAATATTTCTCATGAATGTCTTTTGAGCCTGGTATTCTCTACAGAAGTCTGCATGCCAGTATTCTCCATTGTAGCAGAAGAACACTCATCAATGTGTTCACATCTCTCCTTAATCCGTGCACTCATCCTTCTGACAGCTTCTCTTGGTGTCTCCCATGAAGTCGACTTCTGCAGGACTGGGCAAGTCTGAAAGTCCCTCGGAGCCTCACCAGTAAGCTGATGACAGGCAGATCTTCCACTGTCTACTGTTTCAATTTCTAGAAACTTACCCGTGATCTCAAGTCTTTGGGCAGCATCAGTATCTCGAAATTACACAGCTTCTTGAAAAATGGACCTAAGCCATGTTCCACATAGGGCGGCAGCCCCTCCATGACCCTGATCCACTCACAGAGCTCTGCCCAGTTTCCTTGGATCCACCAGCTACACCAAGACTCGCAAAACACACTGACATTCCACCTGGAATCAAACCGGTACCTGCAATCCACAATATTTGCTACATCTTGTCAGTGTTGGGGGAGGGGCTGCATCAGACGAGAGTTTCCTAAGGTAAATATGATTCTCTCCTTTAGCATCCCATGGTCCTTTTTTCCCTACCCTCTTTGCTTTAGTTCAGATCTCTATACACAGTACAAACTGAGGGAAGTGTGTCCATGTTTAGTTTATGGTTCCACACGTCTTTAACCTTTCTAAAATGAACAGTTCACAAAGACCCCACTATAGGAATCTTAAGTTTGTGTAATAGCCATTCACCGAGAATACATATCTGTCTCTTGCTTTTTGGCTGAAACTCTCACACTCTCAGATCATGGATTCATTTGATTCATGGGGGCTGAAATTCCTAGAAATGAAGCCCATCCTAATGTACACTTTAATGTTTGTCTCTTTTGCTCTTAGTACAGTTTTGTATAGCTACTTTTCTTTGTTATAGGCATATGCCGTTTATTCTTACGTAGGGTTGAATAGGCGATTCATTCATCCTGTAGGATGTCTAGTAAATCTATATAATGAAATACGAATCAATGTTATTCAAAATAGGCATTTGGTTTAGGTCACGATATGCTCTAATGAATCAACATTTTTGAATATTAATGCACGCATCTGTTTTCTGAATACAAGTTTTTTGAGTACATGCCAGCAGCGATAATGTATCGATGCGTGCTGAATGATTCTTTACTCCCGTTTGAGTATTTTCTTTTGAATTATCTTGGTTTCTTTGGGTATATGTCAGCCAACCATAGTATTTGGTGTTTGTTTGTTTGTTTGACTTTTTGTTTGTTTGCTTGTTCTTTGTTTTGCAAACACATTAGGCCATGCATCTCTCCGTTTGCAGCAGAGAGTCATATAAGCTGATTAACTTTGTATAGTGCTGAAAATCACCTATGTTTACCTGCATCCCTCTCCCATCTTTAGGGTTTTAATGTCCTCCTTCCCTTCTTCTTGTTTATTCTCTGCAACTCTTTGCTCTTCTTGCATTTCCAATGATGGTTTTCTTATTTCAATTTCATTTGGCTACTTTTCTATTAAGGGTAGAATTCTCAATCTTTGTTTAATGATAAGGTTCGAGCTGCTGAATTCTTTTACGTTTTGCCGGTCTATGAAATTTTCTAGATCTGCCGTTATCAGAAATGGCAGTCTTGTGGCATAGGCTACCCTAGAATGCAGATTTTTCTCATTCAGGTTTTGGTCTATGTCCTGGCACTCCTTCCTGTCCTGCAATATTTCTGTCGAGGTATAAGCTGAAACCCCTCTGGTCTTTCTGTTGTAACTAAGTTGCTTTCCTCTAGGTGCATTTAAAATCACTGGGTTGATCATGAAATTTGATGATTTGAATAATACAGCTGCTTGTAGGTTTATAGGGATTCCACATAATTTGGATGCTGTTTGCTCCTGGTTTCGTATAGATGATTGTTTCTTGGCTTTCAGCAAATTTCAGTCAGATTTTTCTCCAAATATCTTTTCAGAGGTTTTTTTTTTTTTTGTATACCCAGCTTTTCCTTCTGAGACTCTTATGAATCCTAGTCTTTCATGCTTTGTCTTACCCCAGGATTCAACAGCAATATTTGCATTGGTTTACACTAGCTTTTCTGTGTCATCTTCTGATAGAGGGATTTCTGTTCCCCTTTGTTCACAGACATTCACGAGTCGCTCTGCATTATCTAGACTGCTCAGGACTGACTTTTAACCTGCTATTATCTTATACATTGAGTTTACTTATTTTATTTGGCTCATCTTAGAGGTTCTCTTCCCCTTTTCTGATATTCTGCCTTCTGTGATTCTGAGACACTGTTGTTCTTTATTGTTTCTCTCACCTCCGTTTTCAATAATTTCTCTAGTAATGTTTCAAATATAGTTGTTTCAAAGCTTTTTTTTGGCCTTCAATCTCTTTGGAACTGAAATTGTTACTTCCTGTTTCTTTTACTATACCTTTATCTCTATTGGTCAAGTACTATCAGGTATCAAATGCAGACTTGTAAGGCTTGGTTAAGTGAAAATTTTAGTCTATTTGGTGTACCCAATCCCATGATATTTCCCTGAAGACAAATTTTCCTTGACATTGAAGCCATTTAGTCTTCCTGTTTGTGTTGTCTGGTATACCTCTATTTACTGGTGATACCTTTGTTATGATGAACACACCATACGCGCATCATTTAGAATAATCTCCTTTTATTATGCTTATGTCACTTTTCTGAAAGTGCACAGGACCCTTCCTCTTGTGGAAATGGAGCATCTAAATGTTTTCAGCTTTGTAGGCTGTTGTATGTCATTTTGGAGTGTTTTCAAAACAGAATATTGTTAGTGAACTTGTCCTTTCTAGTTCTATGGGAATTTCCCAATTTTACCAGTTCTTCCCAGAGCTTCTCTGTCTACAGAAAAACCTGTGTAAACATATCTAAGGATGTCATGCATCAGGGCCTGCTGCCATTATCCCACAGCCCCACCAAGTTGTCCTTGGTGCCGTACAATTTCAGTACTATCCAAAATGTAGCATCTGCATTTGGGAGGTAATGGTGAATGAAATGCTTCATCTTCTCATGCTGCGGACCTAGACAACTAACCTTTGTTCTCTCATCCTTGTGGCTTGGGACCACAAAGGCAAACACAGCAATGTCCCGCATCCTCTGCCTCATACCAAAACTTAATCCCAGTCCAGGCTAGGAAACTAGCTGATCCTAACACTTTGCAATCTGATTTCAACCCCAAGGACCCCTGGATCCCTCAGACCAGATGCATGTTTTCTCTAATTGAGCCCCACTCGTGCTCTATTGGCAAAATGTCAAATTGTTCCCTTGGCCTGCAGATGCAGTGAATGTGGCCATAGGACTTTTCGATAAACTCAAATTTGCGCACAGGGTGGTTGCTTTCACATTGGGGTCTAAGGTCAGTTTCCTCTCTTGGTAGGGCAAACCACAATCCACAACACACTCCGGATCCCTGAGACACAGGGTGTGACATCATCCATAGCCTTATACCTCATTTTCCACAGCCAATGCTAGCTCAAATTTGGCAGCTCGGATCTTGGTCTCAGAATCAATTGTGAGGATATTTTGTGCTGATTTCCTTGAGTTCTGTCAGCCAAGTATTTTCTGTGCATGCTTCTAACACTCAGTGCATCGCTTTCAATCCCATGTGTCCTTTCCACTTGAGATTGTGTGTCCAAGTAAAACAGAGTTTCACCTTTGCTGTTCCATCACCAGACGTCAGGTACTGCACTGATTTCCATTCTCTACTTTGCCTTCTCCTCCTCCCAGGTTTTCTGAGGCCTCATTCTCTTTTGGAACTAAGGGACCACTCTTCAGCATGTGTCCTGAACCAAGGGCTTCATGAGTGGATGTTTATCTTGCTGTGTACATGGGAACGAGTGAGCATAGTTGGCACTAATACCCTGCCAACTGGGCATCGAGAAATCAACACATTCTATATATAACTCACAGAAATGTGATTCTTGCTTATCTCTGTTTTCTATGCAGCCATGGTGGGAGGGTTTGTCCGAAGACTACAGTTTTGACATTGTGTTAATACCTCAGTTGCAGTCTTTCAAAAGGTTAATAGAATTGATTTACATATTTTGGGATTTATATGAAAATGAAGTTAGATTTTGAAACATACTAAATCTAATTACAAGCCAGACTTGTGAAGTTCTTTTACAATTTTGTCAGGTCTAAGGGAAAAATAGACAGATAGAATGTACAGTAGCAGTCCAAAATGATGAAGGGGACAGGTCAAATCTTTACTGTTGATACCTACAACACCAACAGGAACCATGAAATAACTATTGGAACCATGAAATAACCCCCATCCTGGGTTTCCCTTCTGCATGTGCTGCACTTTACTCCCAATGACACATACTGGCCAATGTTGTCATTTCAAGGGGGAACATTTCTCTCTAGGGAAACCCAATTAAACTAAAACACCATATTTATGTGTATTCTTGGTTCCAAAACTCCTAGAGGCGTTATAGCTATGAGAAAACTGCTGCAGTTTTGCTCTGCTATTGAGAACCAAGTGCTCTTCTATCAACCATGAGAACAAACGGTTGATCATTTTGGGTAAAGCAGTTTAACCCAACAAATTATGCACCAACATGATATACTGCACCTGGGGCTTCAATGAAGTGAAAAGATGGTCCACATATCATGTGTCCTTACATGTCTATGGTGACTTTTACAGTTCACTTCACTAACTGACTTATAACTGTTACCTATACTGTCTAGAAAAACTGAGGCCTAATATATATCAAGTTCATTCAAAGATTCCCCTCACTTACCACACTCCCTTCACCCCAAGGTAGACGTAACCCCAGCATTTGCTGAAACTAGGCTAAGTTCATCATTTCTTTGTGTGAGCTATGTATTCTATTCCTATCTATTATAGTCGACAGTATTTGATCTTTGAGGATTTAAGTGTTGTGCACAAAGTGTGAAGTTGGAAGAACACTGTACGTAGGAGTGGCTTGCTTTTCTCCTACTGGCTTCATTGCAGCTCAAGTGCTGATCCTTTGAAATGGATGCCCGAGTGGAGGGGAGGAAAGAGCAATTTCTTGATATCTAGGCCCAACCCCGGGGAAAGCTTACCAGGGCCTCATGCTCTGTGGTCTGTGTGATTTTTAAATGCCCCTTGGGATATGTGGATTCTCACAAACCCTTCCAAGAACATGAGCGGTTTTATCATCCCTGCCATTTCTTCTCTTTTAGACGTCAGGAATCTTGGACCACTTCTTGGAGCAGAGAATTGAGTACCTTCCTCAAGTAAACGTTGACCCTCCACAGGTTTCTGCTAGTATCAGTGAGGCTCAACATGACTCATGAAAGTCTTTCAAGCCTGGTATTCTCTAAAGAAGTCTTCATGCCAGTATTCTCCATTGTAGCAGAACAACTCTCATCAATGTGTTCGCACGTCTCCTCAATCTGTGCAGCCAGGTTTTCTGCCAGCTTCTCTTCGTGTCTCCATTAAAGTCGACTTCTACAGCACTGGGCAAGTCTGAAAGTACCTCACAGCCTCACCGGTATGCTGATGATGGGCAGATCTTCCACAGTCTGTCTTTTCAATTTCTTGAAACTGACCCGTGATCTCAGGCCATTGGGAAGCAGCAGTATCTCTAACTTACAAATATTTCCGAAATTAGACCTAAGCCAAGCTCCACAGAGGGTGGCAGTCCCTTCGTGACACTGATCCACCCACAGAGCTCTGTCCAGTTAACTTGGATCCACCAGTCACAACAAGCCTGGTTGAACACACCAATATTCCATCTGGAATGCAACCGGTAACTGCCATCTCCAATATTTGCTGCATCTTTCCAGTGTTGGGGGAGGGGCTGCATCAGACGAGAGATTCCTAAGATAAAAGTGATTCTCTCCAATAGCGTCCCATGGTCCTTTTTTTCCTACCCTCTTTCCTTTAGTTCAGAACTCTATACACAGTACAAAATAGGGAAGTGTGTTCATGTTAATTTTATGGTTCCACACATCTTTAACTTTTCTCACAGTTAAAAGTACAAAAAGACCCCACTATAGGAATCTTATGTTTGTGTAATAGCCTTTCACCCAGAATACACATCCGTCTGTTGCTTTTCGGCTGAAACACCCACACTCCCAGAAAATGGATCCATTTGATTCATGGCGGCTGAAATTCCTAGAAATTAATCCAATCACAATGTACACTTTACTGTCTGTCTCTTTTGCTCTTAGTGCAGTTTTGTAGAGCTACTTGTCTTTGTTAAAGACATATGCCATTTATTCTCTATGTAGGGTCGAATAGGCCATTCATTCTTCCTATTGGAAGACTAGTAAATCTATATCATGGAATACGAATCGATTTTATTCAAAATAGGCATTTGGTTTAGGTCACGATGTCCTCTTATGAATCAGTATTTTTGAATATTATTGCACGCATCTGTTTTCTGAATACAAGTCTGTTGAGTACATGCAAGCAGCAATACTGCGTCGATGTGTGCTGAAAGCTCTTTGACATCCCTTTGAGTATTTTCTTTTGAATTATCATGGTTCTTTGGATATATATCATCCAACCGTACTGTTTTGGTGTTTGTTTGTTTGATTGTCTGTTTGCTTGTTCTTTGTTTTGCAAACACATTAGGCCATGCATCTCTCCGTTTGCTTCAAACAGAGGGTCATATAAGCTGATTCACTTAGTATAGTGCTGAATCTCACCAATGTTTTCCTGCTACCCTATCCCATCTTTAGGGTTTTGATGTCCTCCTTGCCTTCTTTTTGTTTATTCTCTGCAAGTCATAGCTCTTCTTGCATTTCCAATGACGGTTTTCTTATTTCCATTTCGTCTTGCTTCTTTTCTATTCAGGGTAGAAATCTCAATCTTTCTTTTAGGATAAGGTTAGAACTGCTGAATTGTTTTAAGTTTTGCTGGTCTGTGAATTTCTCTACTTCTGCCATTATTTTAAAGCGTGGTCTTGTGGCATAGGCTACGCTAGTTTGCAGCTTTTTCTCATTCAGGATTTGGTCTATTTCTTGGCACTCCTTCCTGTCCTTCAATATTTCTGTCGGGATATCAGCTGAAACCCCTCTGGAGGTTCTG
The DNA here is from genome assembly GCF_048773025.1 of Camelus bactrianus. Lineage (NCBI taxonomy): Eukaryota > Metazoa > Chordata > Mammalia > Artiodactyla > Camelidae > Camelus > Camelus bactrianus. The sequence continues at coordinate 142,351,595 of NC_133541.1, forward strand.
TTGTGACTAAGTTGCTTTACTCTAGGTGTATTTAAAATCATTGGGTTGATCATGAACTTTGATGATTTCAATGATAATACAGCTGTTTGTAAGTCTATTGGGATTCCGCCTGCTTTGGAAGCTGTTTGCTTCCTGATTTCGTATAGATGATTGTTTCTTGGCTTTCAGCAAATTTCAGTCTGATATTTTTCGAATACATTTTCAGCCCTTTTTTTTGTTTTTTTTTTCTTATTCTTTTATAATCTTTCTTTTTCATCTGGGATTCCTATATGTCCTAACCTTGCATTCTTTGTCTTTTCCCATGTTTCAACAGCAATGTTTGCATTGGTTTATGTTTGAATTTATATGTCATCTTTTTACTGACAATTTTGTGTCCTCATGTCTTCTCAAAAACTTTTAAGTCCCTCTTCATTATCTAGTCTGCCAATTCCTGTCTTTAGCTATGCTATTATCCCATCCACTAAATTTTCTTTTTGTTTTTAACTGTTTATTGATTCATAATCATTTTACAATTTTGTTTCAAATTCCAGTGTAGAGCACCATTTTTCTCTTATGCATGTGCATATATACATTCATTGACATTACTCTTCTTTGTTAGCCAACACAAAATCTTGTATATATTTCCCTGTGCTACACAGTACAGTCTTGTGTATATTTTCTACATTTTGATATCCCAGTCCTTTCCCACCCCCATTCCCCTTTGATCAGAAATTTTTATTCTATGTCTATGAGTCTGTCTCTGTTATATATATATATATACATATATTTCCACATATAAGTGATCTCATATGGTATTTTTCTTTTTCTTTCTGGCTTAATCCTCTCAGAATAGTATTCTCCAGTAACATCCATGTTGCTTCAATTGGTATTATTTTGTCAGATTTTATGTCTGAATAGTTTTCCATTTTATAAATATACCACATCTGCTTTATCCAGTCATCTGATGATGGACGTTTAGGCTCTTCCTGTGTCTTGGCTATTGTAAATAGTTCTGCTATGAACATTGGGGTGCAAGTGTCATTTTGAAGTAGGGTTCCTTCTGTATATATGCCCAAGTGTGGTACCCTGGGTCATATGTTGTCTAATCCTAATCTTTTTAGGAATCTCCATACTGTTTTCCACAGTGGCTGCAACAAACTGCATTCTCTCCAGCAGTGTAGGAGGGTTCCCTTTTATCCACAGCCTTTCCAGCATTTGTCATTTGTGAACTTTTGAATGATGGCCATTCCGACTTGTTTGGGGTGATACCTCATTTTAGTTTTGATTTGCATTTCTCTGATAATTTGTGATATTGAGCTTTTTTTCATGTGCCTATTGATCATTTGCATGCCTTCCTTGGAGAATTGCTTATTTGGGTCTCCTATCCATTTTGGATTGGGTTGTTTGTTTTTATTCTTATTAAATTGTGTGAGATGCTTATATATTCTGGAGATCAAGCATTTGTCAATTTCATTTGCAAAATTTTTTTCCCATTCACTAGGTTGTCATTTTGTTTTACTTATGGTTTCTTTTGCTGTGCAGAAGCTTGTAAATTTTATTAGGTCCCATTTGTTTATTCTTTCATTTATGCCTATTGCTTGGGTTGACTGTTCTAGGAGAATATTTTTGAGCTGTATGTCAGATAATGTTTTGCCTATATTTTCCTCTAGGAGGTTTATTGTATCATGTCATATGTTTAAGTCTTTGATTCATTTTGAGTTTATTTTTTTGTATGATGTAAGGGAGTGTTCTAGCTTCATTGCTTTACATGCTGCTGTCCAGTTTTAACAACCCCATTTGCTGAAGAGACTCTCTTGACTCCACTGAATATTCTTGCCTCCTTTGTTGAAGATTAGTAGACCAAAATTTTGTGGGTTCATTTCAGGGCTCTCTATTCTGTTCCAATATTCCATATGTCTGTTTTTGTACCAATACCATAATATCTTGATTAGTGTAGCTCTGTAGTATTGTCTGAAGCCTCAGAGAGTTATTCCTCCAGCCTCTTTTCTTTTTCTTCAGCAATTCTTTGGCAATTCTAGGTCTTTTATGGTTCCATATAATTTCTTATTTGAATTTAATAGATGCAGAAAAAGCATTTGATAAAATTCAATGCCAATTTATGATAAAAATTCTCACCAAAGTGGGCTTATAGGGAGCTTATCTCAACATGATAAAAGCTATTTATGACAAACCTACAGCCAGCATAGAACTCAATTGTGAAATGCTGAAAACCTTCCTACTAAAATCTGGGAAAAGGCAAAGTTGTCCACTCTCCCCATTTCTATTCAACTTAATCTTGGAAGGCCTAGCCACTGCACTCAGGCAAGAAAAAGAAATAAAAGAGATCCAAATTGGAAAAGAAGCAGAAGGAGCTAAAGATCCCTGTGCTATACGGAAGAAATTTGTTTTTTTCAATCCAGTTTTTATATATTGTGGCCCACATTTGCAAATCACAAACTCCCAAATTTATCCCTTCCCACTCGCTTTCCCCCAGTAACCATAAGAATATTTACTTTGCTTGCAAGTCTGTTTCTACTTTGTAGATGTGTTCATTACTGTGTTCCTTTTCTTTCATTTCTTAGATTTCACATATAAGTGATACCATATATATTCTTTCTCTTTCTGGCTTCCTTCACTTAAGAATGATGATCTCTATATCCATCCATGTTATTATATTATTCTTTTTTATGGCTGAATAGTATTCCATTGTATAAATATAACACTGCTTCTTTATAGTGTCATATGTCAATGGACATTTAGGATGTTTCCACATCTTGGCTATTGTATATTGTGCTGCTATGGACATTGGGGTGCATATATCTTTTCAATTTAGAGTTCCCTCTTGATATATACCCAGGAGTGGGATTGCTAGATCATATGCTTGGTACAGCCATTATGGAAAACATTATGGATATGTCTCAAAAAACTAAAAATAGACTTACCGCATGATCCACTCCTGGGCATATCTATTTCTGAATGATCTGAGTATAATTTATAGAAATCGTGTCTCAAATTCAGTGACTATTTTTTAAGATATAGATTTCTCTTATGCAATCACAATATATTTATCAAAATCAGGATACTTAATACTGATTCAGTATTATTATGTATGCCACAGTTCATATTCAAATTGTACCAGCTGTTCTAATCATGTTCTTCTTAATAATTTTTTTTTTTTTTTGGTCCAACTGCAATCCAGATATTTGTGGGAGAGTTTTCAGTTTTTTACCATTGAGTATTGTGCTGGCTGTAGGTTTGTCAAAAATAGCTTTTATTAAACAACGTTATGTAAATTTTATTATGATTTGTTCTACTTCTGTGAAATATGTCCTGGGTAAATTGATAAGGATCACCTTAAATCTGTAGATTGCCTTGGGCATATGACCATTTCAACAATATTGATTCTTCCAATCCAGGAGCATGGGATATCTTTCCATTTTTTTTTGTCTTATTTAATTTCCTCCATCAGTATTTTATAGTTTTCTGGGTAGAAGTCTTTCACTGCCTTGGTTAGATTTACTCCTAGGTATTTTATTACTTTGGGGGCTATTTTAAAGGGGATTGATTCTTTACATTCTTTTTCTGTTGATTCATCATTAGTGTAAAGAAATGAAATTTATTTTTGAATGCTAATCTTGTAACCTGCTACCTTGCTGAATTCTGCGATAATTTCTAGTAGTTTTTGGGTTTTCTATATATAATATCATGTCATCTGCATATAGTGACAATTTTACCTCTTCTTTTGCAATTTGGATCCCTTTTATTTCTCTCTCTTGCCTGATTGCTGTGGCTAGGACTTTCAAGACTATGTTGAATAGGAGTGGTGATAGTGGGTAACCATGTCTTGTTCCAGATTTTAGTGGGAAGGTTTTGAGTTTTTCACCATTGAGTACTATGCTGGCTGTAGGATGTGTAGACGTATTTTTGATTTAGCATTCCCTTTGTACAATTGCCCAGGAGTGGGATTGTTGCATCATAAGTTATTTGCATTTTTAGTCTTTTTAGGAATCTCCATACTGTTTTCCACAGTGGCTGCACCAAACTGCATTGACACCGACAGTGTATTAGGGTGCCCTTTCTCCACACCGCCTCCAGCATTTTTCATTTGTAGACTTTAGAATGATGGCCATTCTGACTAGTGTGAGATAATATCTCATTGTAGTTTTGATTTACATTTCTCTGATAATTAGTTATTTTAAGCATTTTTTCATGAGCCTATTGGGCATTTATATGTCTTCATTGGAGAATTGCTTGTTTAGGTCTTCTGCTCATTTTGGGATTGAGTTGTTTGTTTTTCTTATTAAGTCATATGAGCTGTTTATATATTCTGGAGACCAAGCCATTCAGTTTCATCTTTTGCAAATATTTTCTCCCATTCCATAGGTTGCCGATTTGTTTTGTTTATGGTTTTCTTTGCTGTGCAAAAGCTTGTAAGTTTAATTATATCCCACTTGCTTAGTTTTGCTTTTATTTCTATTGTTTGGGTAGACTGCCCTAGTAGAACATTGTTGAGATGCATGTGAGATAATGTTTTGCCTATGATTACTTCTAGGAAATTTACTGTGTCTTGTCTTATGTTTTAGTCTTTAATCCATTTTGCATTTATTATTGTGTATGGTGTAAGGGAGTATTCTAACTTCATTGATTTACATGCTGCTCTCCAGTTTCTCCAACACCATTTGCTGAAAAGACTCTGTTTATTCCATTGTATGTTCTTGCCACCTTTGTTGAAGATTAATTGACCAAAATTTTCTGGGTTTATTTCTGGGCTTTCTATCCTGTTCCATTGATCCATTTTTCTGTTTTTGTACTAATACTATGCTGTTTTGATTACTGTAGCTTGTAGTCTTTTCTGAAATCTGGGAGGGTTATTTCTCCAGCCTTATTCTTTTCCTTCAGCTATGCTTTGGCAATTTTGTGTCTTTTGTGATTCCATATAAAATTTAATATGATTTGTTCTATTTCTGTGCAGTATGTCCTAGTTAATTTAATACAGGTTGCATTAAATCTGTAAATTGCCTTGGGCAGTATGAGCATTTTAACAATATTTTTCTTCCAATCCAGGTGCATGGGATATCTTTCCATTTTTTCAGGTTTTCTTTAATCTCCTTAATCAAAGTTTCATTGTCCTTCATTTATAAAACTTTCATCTACTTGATTAAATTTATTATTAGATATTTTATTACTTTGGGTGCTATTTTAAAAGGGAATGTTTCTTTAAATTCTTTGCCTGATGATTCATTATTAGGATAAAGAAATGCAACCAATTCTTGTCCATTAAGATTGTATCTGTTACCTTGCCAAATTCTTTTATTAGTTTTAGAAGTTTTGTGTGAAACTTTCAAATTTTTCTGTATACAGTATCATGTCATCTGCATATAGTCACAATTTTACCTCTTCCTTTTCCTATTTGGATCCCTTTTATTTCTTTCTTCTTACCTGATTGCTGTGGCTAGGGCTTCCAAGACTATGTTGAATACAAGTGGTGAGAGTGACAACCTTGTCCTTTATGAAGATTACACTATATAGCACAGGAAAATATATACAAGATCTTGTGGAAGCTCACAGCAAAAAACAATGTGACAATGAATATATGTATGTTCATGTACAACTGAAAAATTGTGCTCTAAACTGGAATGTGACACAACATTGTAAAATGACTATAACAATTTTAAAAAGTTTAAAAAAAACTTTTATTATGTTGAGATGTGTTCCCTCTATAACCACTTTGGTAATGTGTTTTATCATAAATTAGTGTTGAATTTTATCAAATGATTTTTCTGCATCTATTGAGATGATTGTGTGTGTGTGTTTTTTTCTTTCTCTTGTTGAGATGCATTACATTGATTGATTCATGTATGTTGCAGCATCCTTGTGTTCCTGGGATGAATCCAAATTGATCATGGTGTATGATCTCTTTTATGTGCTGTTGAACTCTGCTAATATTTTGTTGAGGAGTTTTGCATCTATGATCACCAGTGATATTAGTACATAATGTTGTTTTTTGGTAGTACCTTTGTTTTTGGTATCAGGCTAATAGTGGCTTCATAGAATGAGTTTGGGGGTACTCTCTCTTTTTCAGTCTACTGGAACTGTTCAAGAAGGACTGTTATGAGTTCTCTGTATGTTTGGTCGAATTCCTCAGTGAAGCCTTCTGGTCCTGGACTTTTGTTTCTAGGTAAGCCTTTTATTTCTAATTCAATTTGATTTCCCCTGATTGGTTTGTTCAAGTGGTCAATTTCTTCTTCATTCAGTCTTGGTGGACTCTATGGTTCCAGAAACTTGTCCATTTCTTCTAGATTATCCATTTTATTTCCTCATAGTTGTTCATAGTATTCTCATATGACATTTTGTATTTTGTGGTATTGTTTGTAATTTCTCCATTTTCCTCTCTTATTTTGTTTATTTCTGCTCCCTCTTTTCTCTTCTTCATGAGCTTGGCCAGAGATGTGTCAATTTTGTTTACTCTTTCAGAAAACCAGCTCTTGGTATATTGATTTTTTCCATTGTTTTTTAATCTTTATTTATTTCCTCCGTGATCTTTCTTATTTTCTTTCTTCTGCTGACTTGCTTTTGTTTGCTCTTGTTTTTTCTGATTCTTTTAGCTAGTAGGTTAGAATGTTTATTTGAGATTGTTCTTCTTTTTTGAGGAAGTCCTGTATTAGTATGAGCTTCCCTCCTAGGACTCCTTTTCCTGTAAAGCATATATTCTCTGTGGTTATGACTAGTAAAACTTTAAATAGATGTTTTCCAAGAGCAGTTTTACACTCACATCAAAACTGAGAGGAAGGTACAGAGATTGCCCATATGCCCTGTCCCCATACTTGCACAACCTTCCCTATTAGGCCACTCTGGTGTTGGACGTTTCTATCTGTTACTGTTGATGAACCAATAATGACACATCTTTATCACCTGAAGCTCATGGTTTTTATTAAGTTTCACTCTTGGTGTGCATTCTGTGGATTTGGACAAATGTGTAATGACATACATGCATTATTATAGTATCAAATGGTTTATTTTCACCAGCTTCAAAATCTTCATTGCTTGCCGATTCAGCTCTCCCATCCAAAATCCCTGGCAACCATCAGTCTTTTTACTGTCCATATGGTTTTGCCTTTTCTAAGATATCACATAGTTGAAATCATACAATATGTAGCCTTTTCCAATTGGCTTCTTTCACTTAGTAAGAGCCATTCAAAAAAAAAAAAAAAAAAAAAAACAAAGGCATTCAAATTTCTTCCATGTCTTTTCATACCTTGATGGCTCATTTGTTTTTAGCATAGAATATTGTTCTGTTTTCCAGCTGTACCACAGTTTGTTTACGCATTACCTAATGAAGAGCATCTTGGTTGCTTCCAAGATTTGGATATGATGGATAAAGTTGCTCTAAACATCTATATATTGTTTTTTGTGTGGACATAAGTTTTCAACTCCTTCTGGTAAATACCAAGGAGTGCAACTGCTGGATTATATTGTGCATGAGTGTTTAGCTTTTTAAGAAGATGCCAAACTGTCTTCCACAGATTCCCTACCATCTTGCATTCCCATCAGCAGTGAATAAGAAGTGCTATAGATCCACATCCTCACCAGGATTTGGTGTTGTCAGTGTCCTGAATTTCGGGTGTTCTAATAGGTTTGTTTCCTTTTTCCTACTGACATATGATGCGGAACATTTTTTGATATGTTTATTTGCCTTCTGTGTATTTTCTTTGTTGAGATGTCTGTTAATGACTTTTGGCTACATTTAATCAGGTATTTTTGTTTCACTGTTGAGTTTTAAGTGTTTTGTGTATATTGAAGATAACAGTCCTTTATCAGATGTGCCTTTTGAAAAGATTTTCTCCAAATGTCTTCTCTGTCATTCTCTTAACATTATCATTTCTCTGGCAAATTTTTAAATTCAGTTATACTTTTCAACTTCAGGTTTTCCATTCCTTTTTTTTTAAAGTAAGTTCTTTCTTATTATTTTCTATTGGATGAGACATTTGCATATCTTCCTTTAAAATTTTAATCATGACTTTTTATTCTTATAGGAGTTATAATGTCTAATATTATATCTATAATATCTAATATCTGTGCTCAGATATTGAAAAATAGTATTCATTTGATTTGTACTTTTATTATCCTTTAGTATGGAACAATTTTCAGCATTTCCTTTCTTTCATGATCTTATGATTTTTGAAGAACACATGTCATTAATTTTATAGTGTCCATTTTATAGTTTTCTGATATTGACTCATGACTAGTTCCATGTCATGTATTGTTAGCAGGAGCACAACAGGCATCAGTGATGCTATGTTCTTCCCAAAGTGTTACTTTAGATGGCACAAGATGTCAGTTTTTCCACTTATGGGTGATGCTAAGTTCATCACTGCATTAGGTGGTGTCTATTAGGTTTCTTCCCTATAAAGTTCTTTTTTCCTTTCTGACTAACCAGTAACTTGAGATTATGTAAATATTCTGTTCTTCATCAAAATTTCACCCACTATTTTTAAGCATCTATTAATTTGAGATTATGTAAATATTCTGAGTTTATGTAAATATTCTGTTCTTTTTTTAATACTTATTCAATTTCATTTCTAGTGATCGGTTTGTTCTAGTGGTCAATTTCTTCTTGATTCAGTCATGTGTACTGTGTGTTTCCAGAAACTTGTCCATTTCTTCAAGGTTATTCATTTATTTTCCATAAAGTTGTTCACAGTATTCTCATATGATATTTTGAATTTCTGTGGTATTGGTTGTAATTTCTCCATTTTCCTTTCTTATTTTGATAATTTGTGCTCTGTCTTTTCTCTTCTTTGTGAGCTAAGCCTGAGGTTTGTCAATTTTATTTACTCTTTCAAAAAACCATCTCTTTGTTTGATTGACTTTTTCTATTTTTTTAAATCTCTATTTTATTTCCTCCTTGATCTTTATTGTTTTCTTCCTTCTGCTGACTTTAGGTTTTGTTTGCTCTTCTTTTTCTAATTCTTTTAGTTGGTTGGTTAGGTTGCTTATTTCAGATTGTTTATCTTTTTTGAAGAATGCCTTTATTGCAATGAACTTTCTTCTTAGGACTGCTTTTGCTGCATCCCATAGATTTTGTGTGGTTGTGATTTTTGTCATTTGTCTCAAAGTATTTTTTAATTTCTTCTTTGATTTTATCATTGACCCATTGGTTTCTTAGTATCATGTTGTTTAATCATCATGCTGTTGTTTTTTTCTCCTTTGTTTTGCTGTAGTTGATTTCTAGTTTCATGGCATTGTGTTCAGAAAAAAATGCTTAAAATAATTACTATCTTCTTAAAATTGTTGAGTCTTCTTTTGTGCCCAAGTGCATGGTCCATCCTAGAAAGTGTTCCATGTGCACTGGAAAGAATGTATATTGTAATTTCGGGGGATGTGATATTCTGAAAATATCAACCAAGTCTAATTGTTCCATTGTATCATTTAGTTGCTGTGTTACTTTTATCTTTCTGTCAGAAGAACCTGTCAAGTGATGTGAATGGGGTGTTATAATCTCCTACCATGATTGTATTCCCATAGATTTCTCTCTTTATATTTGTTAGTATTCACTTTATGTATTTAGGTTCTCTTATGTTTTGTTCTTCTATGTTAACATGTATATTATCCTCATCTTGCATTTTGCCTTCAATCATTATATAGTGCCCTGTTTATCTTTATGGCTTTAGTTTTTAAGTTATTTTTTCTGTAATCAGTATTGCTACTCCTACTTTGTTTTTTTTTTCCATTTGCATGGAATATCATTTTCAATCCTCTCATTCTCACTCTATGTCTCTTCTTCTCCCTAAAGTGTGTCTCTTGTATACAGCATATGGTATGTTGTTGTTTTATTTTCCAATATACCACTCTGTCTTTTTATTGGATCATTTAGTCCATTGACATTTACAGTAATCATTGATAGACTTGTATTTATTGCCATTTTGAACTTGGTTTTGCAGTTGATCTGGTATTTCCTCTTTTTTTCTTTCTTTTTCTTTTTGTGGTTTGATAATTTTCCTTGTATTATCTCTGTTTTATTTTGTGTGTGTCTCCGTTGTAAGTGTTTGTCATGTGGTTACTCTGGTTTTTACATATACTAACCCATTACTATGTCTGTTTGTTTTAAACAGATAGTGATATAAGTTCAAACCATCCTGCCAAAAGAAATAGAAAAAGAAAAAAAGAAAAATACTCTTAATTTTCTTGCTTCCCTCTCCCATTCTTAATTATTTAGACGTCTCTCTTACAATTTCATGTTTATCCTGTTGTTATTCATTGTAGTTATCACCTTTCCAATTACTTTTTTTTCCTTTCAGTAGAAAACTGGTCATCCTGATTATAATATGTCTTGGTGTGGTTATGTTTGGTTTCTTCTTGTTTTGGACCCTCTGTGCTTCCTGTACTTGGATATCTGATTGCTTCTTTAGGTTTGGGGAGTTTTCAGTTATTTTTTCTTTAAATGCTTTTTCAATCCCTTTTGCTCTTTCTTCTCCTTCTGAGACCCCAATTATGCATAGATTGACACACTTTATATTATACCATAGGTCACTTATATCGTTTACATTGTTTTTTTCTCTCTCTCTGCTGTTCTGATTAGGTGATTTTGTTTTCCTGTCTTCTAAGTCACTTATTTGTTCCTCTGCATTATCTAGCCCACTAGCTCTCATTTCAATAAATGGGTTTTCCAATTTTATGTGGCTCTTTTTTATAGTGTTAATTTCTTTTTTTTGACATATTCTCTGTCTCTATGCACAATTTGTTTTAGTTCCTTCAGTACTGTGATCAGTCATTTTTTGAAATAATGATGTAGCAGACTATCAAAGTCTGTTTTATTGATTATTCTTTCAGGGAATTTCTCTTGTTCTTTTAATTGGGAGTGATTCTTTGCTTCTTTATCTTGCTCATCTTTCTTTGGCACTATGGATTATGAAGTATCAGTTATCTACTCTGGTCCTGAAAGGTTTTATTTATTCATTTATTTATCTGAAGTGGATGCAGAAATAAAACTATGAAAAAGAAATGCAAAATAAAACATTGAAAACAGTGTATAATCAATAACAGAAGAACAAAACAAATAAAAATGAAATTGAAATCAATTTTAAAAATTAATAAAAATATTTTAAAGAAAAATTTTGTTAATGAATAAAATATAAATAAATTAAAGTAAAAATTTAAAAAATATTGATATATTTCTCTATAGACTGTGTGCCCTTATAATTTTGTTGAGAGTTCTTTCTTACTTATGGGTAGTTGCCAAGTCTTCCTTCATTCCCTTTTGCCTGTTATCACTTTGGTTGGGGGTGTGGCCAGCGTTCTGGTGGCAAGAGCATGCCCTGGCTATTTACTGGGCCCTACTTTTTGTTCTGTTGTTGTCACCGACCCTATCCTCACCCTGCTGCCTGAATTCGACTCACTGGTTCTAGAGGCCCAACAGTCATGTCCCTGGATCAGGGAAAATGGCCTCACTAGCCCTTGCCCCTGCTCTGTGCCAAATTTCTGCTTCTTATTCATTTATCTTAGAAGCATGAGTCCACCGAGGCACCTTTGCAGAAAGTTTCCCTCTGTCTGGGGCTGTAAACAAATCTCACTCTCACCTATGAGGTTGCCAAACCCTAGGTATAACTTCAGGTTTCAACCTCACTTTCACTTGGGAGCTGCACACTGGAGAATATGGTGGTTGTCATTAAGCCCTGCCTCTCTTCTCCCAAGGATACACCAATAATGGTTCCATGGGTCTGCAGAGACAAATGCTACAGTGCCCCTCTCCCTAGGGCACACCTGCAGTGTTGCTCTGTGTGTGTGTGTGTGTGTGTGTGTGTGTGTGTGTGTGTATTTTATGAGGGACCCAGGCTTTTCTGATCTGTATATCCCCCTAGCTATGGCACATAGCTCACTGAAGTCCCCCAAGCTTGCCTCTGTAGAGTTGGCCCATGTCCTTTTCCTGGCTCGGGCAGCCTGTCCTGTCCCAACCCTGCTGGTTGATGTCTATGCCTGGGGATTACAGGGATCCTTTGTGCCCACTTAACTTAGTTCTGTCAGTCAAAGGCCATTCCATCCAGATCCAAACCTTGGAAGCTTCCCCTCCATCCCACTGACCTCTCCTTTGGAGTGAAGGAGACCTAGCAAATGAATGCTATTTCTCTTTTGTCACTCTCTCCCTGCAGGACCAGTTCCCCAATATTTTCCTTTCTCTTCTTTTTTTTTTTTCTTTTCTCGTACTCAATTTGCGATGTATTTTGTCTTTTGAAGAAGGCAATGTTCTGTCAAAGTTCAGCAATTGTTCTGATTGGATGGGTGGGTTCATGGATATCAGTCTTGGTGTATTTGTGGGAGAGGGTGAGCTACAAGTGTCCTTCTACTCCACCATCTTTGCCCTTGTCCTCTGCTTATTTTCTATTTAGAGTAAACATTTCATTATTTCCTTTAGCATAGGTTTAGTATTGCTGAATTCTTTTAGTTTTTGCTTGTCTGTGAAATTCTTTCTCTTTCTAGTCTAAAGTACAGCCTTACTGCATAAATTATCCTAGGTTGCAGCTTTCTCTCATTCAGAAGTTTTAATATATATTGCCACTCCCTTCTGGCTGGCAGTGTTGGTGAAGAGAAACCAACAGATTGCCTTATGGGGTTTTCCTTATAACTAACAATTCATTTTTCTCTTGCTGCCTTTAGTATAATTTCTTTATCTTTAAATTTCACCATCTTAATTTTAATATGTCTTGGTGTAGGTCTATTTGGGTTCTTCTTCTTGAGTACTCTCTGTGCTTCCTGTACTTGGATATTTGATTGCTTCTTTAGGTTTGGGATATTTTCAGTCATGATTTCTTCAAATACTTTTTCAATCCCTTTTGTTTTTCTTCTCCTTCTGTGACCCCTATTATGCATAGGTTGGAATGTAATATATTATCCCATAGATCCCTTATATTGCTTTCATTGTTTTTTTTTTTTTTTTTTCCTTTTTTTCTCTTGCTTTTCTGTCTGCTGTTCTGATTGGGTGAATTCTCTTATCATGTCTTCTAAGTCACTTATTCATTCTTCTGCATTGTCTAGTCTGTTTTGACTCTCTATCTCTTGGCTCTTTTCATAGCCATTGAGTATTATGTTTTTAATTCTCTCCTCTTTATAGTTTCAATTTCCTTTTCATAATGTTCTCTCTCTCTATTTATAGTCTCTTTTATTTCTTTCAGTGCTTTCATCACTCCAGTTTTGAAGTCATGATCTAGTAGACTATTCAGATGTATTTCATTGACTGTTCTTTCTGGGGATTTCTATTGTTCTTTTAATTGAGAATCATTCCCCTCCTTCTTCATTTTACTTATATCTCTCTGGCACTATGGATTATGAAGTATCAGTTATCTACTCTGACCTTCAAGGGATTTTTTTTTTGAAGAGGATGTGTTCCTGTGTAGACTGTGCACACCTAATAATTTTTTCGCTATGTCTGTTTTTAGTATGGATGGTAGCCACTTCTTTCTTCTATGTGTGTTGTCTGTTATCCTTTTGATTAGGGATGTGGCTGGTGTTGTGGTGACCAGAGCCTTCTCTGTTTTTTTAGTGTGGTCTCCTTTTTGTTCTGTGGTTGTCACAGCTCTGTCAGGGACTGGGTCTGTTTCCTTTTTGTTGGGAGTGAGGCTTCCAGACCTGATTCTGAGCTCTGGTGCATAGTAGGTGGGGTTGGAGCAGTTTAAGTACTTTTTCTTGACTCTGCCCTTGTCCTAGCTTTAGTTACAGGAATGTCAGTGTCACACACTTGGTTGGTGATGCACTATCAGGTCAGTGACATCACCAGCAGCAAACACTGCTCCTGCTCTTGCCCTGATACACAAACTCTGCTCACCTGTCTTAGATGCCTACACCAGTAGGGCTTCCAGCACTCAGTGACTGAATTCATGCTACAAGATCAGCACCATGCCAAGTGCCAAATGCTGCCCCTTCAATCACCCAACTTTGCAAATTCTGCTCACTCTTCCCAGAGGCCCACAGGCCATGCTACTTGGTCAGAACTACTCTCAGTGCTGCATCCACTCAGGGTAGGTGGGCTCACAGAAAATGGCCACACCAGCACTCACCCTCACTCTGTGCTAGAACTCTAGTCCTTGCCCATTTGTCTTAGAGGTGTGAGTCCACAAAGACACCTGCATAGCAAAGTGGTCCCCTTTGCTTGGTGTTGTAAACAAATTTCAGTCCTTCCTGTGAAGTTGTGGACCCTCTGGGTATGAATTCGTGTTTCAAATCCACCTCTGCCTGGGAGCTGAACACTAAGGGATATGGCGGTTGTGCTGGAGCCCTGCCTCTCTTCTAAGAACACATCAGCAATGGTGCCACAGGCCTGTGTAGACAAAGGCTATGGCCCAGCTGCATTGTGCTCCTCCCTACAATGCACAACAGCAGTATTGTTTTCTTTTTTTAAATTTTATGGAGAACTTAGGCTGTTCTGTTCTTTATATCCTCCCAGACATAGTTCATAGCATACTCCAGCCCCCTGAGATTGCCTCTGTGCAGTTGGCCCCAGTCCACCACGTGGCTCTGGCAGCCATCCCCAGCCCACCCCCTGCTGGTTTGTGTCTAGGGCTGAGGTCACAGGGAAATTTAGTGTTCATTTTACTTATTGTTTTATGGGTCAAGGGCTACTTTGCACAGATACAAGACTTGGAGTCCTCCGTCCCCCCCAGTTTAAGAGTGTGAATCCTTATTTGTCACTCCCACACTGTGGGATCCATCCCACGCTATTTTCCTTTTACTTTTTTCCTACCAGATTTGTGGTGAATTTTGTCTTTTGAAGAAGGTGATATTCTGTCAATGTTCAGTAGGTGTTCTGAGTGAATGGGTGGGTCCTGGGGTGTTTCTCTTGGTGTATTTGTGGGAAAGGGTGAGCTACTAGTGTCTTTCTACTCCACCATCTTGGCTGCTCCTGACTCCTGTTTCTTAGATTTGATACTGAAATTACTAATAATTGGCCAGAATTCTCAAACAATGTTTCCATGATCTATTCAGACAGATATTGTATACCTGTCTGAAAATTAACATGACATTTCTTATTTTTAAAAATATTGACAGCACATTCTGCAGGGAAGAAGTAAATATAATTGTAATCCTATGAATCTTCAATAAAAGGATGAACTAATGGAAAGTCTGGTAGCCATGTACAGTCAATATCAGTTATCTTTGTTCTACCTTCCTTGATAATGCCTTTTTCTGTGGTACTAATTTCTTCTCTTCCCTCTACTGATCAAAACTTCTCCATTCGAAGGCATTGGTGGTATAATGGTGAGCATAGCTGCCTTTCAAAACTTCTCCACTCTCCACTGTGAACAAAAATTAAAACTAAAATGTCTTAGGCAGACATCCAAAGTCAAACATAGTTTTATCTTAATTCCATTCCCCCACAATCCGTATAATTCTAGGAAATAAAGGTGAACATGTCAGTCTAATACTGGAAGACACTGCACTTCTTTTGAATGTCTATTGGTGGATGTCTAATATCAGTTTTAGATTTTTTTCCTCTTGGGCAAAATCTAATTCCCCAAAAGTAAATATTTAAGTATTTTCTCTGCTGGGTTTAAGTCTTACAAGTTATTTATTAATTATAGACTAGAATCATCCTTATATTATGAGATAATGAAATACAAAATACATTTCAAATTGCTTCTCCACTCACTCTCCTATTTCTTTTAGAGAATAAAAGTTTATTGTTGAATTTTAATGCATAATTAAAATATATCTATATATTTATTTATATTTATTTATTGAAGTTTAGTCAATTTACAATGTTATGTCAATTTCTGGTGTACAGGATAATGCTTCAGTCATACATTAACATACATATATTCTTTTTTATATTCCTTTTCACCATAAGTTAGCATAAGATATTGAATATAGTACTCTGTGCTATACAATTTGGAACTGTTTTTTATATATTATATATATATTGTTATCTGCAAATCTCAAGCTCTCAATTTAGCCCTTCCCACTCTCTTCTCCCTCTGGAAACCATAAGTTTGTTTTCTATGTCTGTGAGTCTTTTTTTAATAATTTCATCTACTTTTTAGATACTAGATATAAGTGATATCATATGGCATTTTTCTTTCTCTTTCTGAGTTCACTTAGAATGATATTTCCCAGGTCCATTCATGTTGCTTTAAATGGCATTATTTTATTATTTTTTATGGATGTACATTATTCCATTGTATAAATATACAACTTCTTTATCCAGTCATCTGTCCTCTTCTTAATCTTACTGTAGAGGCCAAATCTTACTGGAGAGACCAATGCTCACTGCCTAGGTCACAAGTGGAATAGTCAATTTGTTTTGGCTTGTTTTGAACTGAAAATTGTTGTGTTAGAGGATTTCATTTCCTATGATGATGCCTTTTTCCACACAGTAATATTCCCACTGTTTAGTCATACCTTTCCTGAATCTCCCCACATGGACAGAAATGTCAAGCTTCACCATGAGAGACACAAGCTCGTAGACTTTATACTTACAGAATGATAAAAGAGTTGGATGTAAGACTCAGGTTAGAATCAGTGCATTAAGTTGTTCAACAAATAAATTACACAGACTTAGTATATGCCAAACTCAGACACTGGCTGCAAGTGGATTCAGGGTATTCACAAACCAGAAAGCATCACTGAGTTTGAAGTCCAGAGGTTTTACTTGGGCTTTATAATTTATTAAATCATTGGACACATGACTAATCTCCATCTCCAGCACCATCTACTCCCATCTTCCCAGAGTCCAGTGTGTCCCTAATTTTCAACCCTCTAATTATGTGGCTGGTCTTTCTGGGATTAGTGCTCATGCTGAAGTTAACTTGGGGCCCACTACCATGAGTCACCTCATTAGCATAATAGACGGTCTTCTCACTCAAGAAATTCCAAGAGTTTTGAAGTTCTGTGTCTGGTACCAGAAATAAAGGACAGATAATTTATTTATTATACCACTGATAATAACTCTAAAAATTTGGTATGCATGAGAACTACAAAGGAGATTGTTTAAAAATTTACCCTTTGTAGAACTGAATTGAGGCTCAGAACTTCCTAACTTTCAGGAGCACATAAAGAATGCTACATTGCTGATGAGCATGTAAATTAGTACAATCACCTGAGAAGCAAATACCTGTCAGTATCCACTTTAACCTGAACATACAGATAAACCTATTCCAGCAAATCTGTTTCTAGGTAAATACCTAATAAAAGTGGCCACTGTCAGGAAAAACTGAAACATTTTGAAACACACATTCAACCACACAAAAGATTACTTGGTGTCTGTCTAGCTCACCCTTTGAATATTTCAAATTCAATGTTACTGAGCTATTTTCTAACTCTGTAGGTAGTAGGAAACATACAGTACTATAAATTATTATTTTTCTTTAGAAATGCTAATGTACTTAATCTTGTGGAATGCAACTGCTGGGTATCATTGCCTCAGTGTGCTGTTGTTTGCCTAGATGTCTTCTTTAAAGGAACCCTTCATCTCCTCTCTAATTCACCATTTCTAAGAGGGTCAACACATAATTGGTGTGAAAGACAAGACTTATAAAATATGATAGCATATCTTAATTTGACCTTCAAGGCCTTTTACATTCTGGCCTCAAACATCATTTCCAAATTCAACTTTTTATTTCCCTTTCTCAACCCATATTCCAAAGACTGTTACTGACACTTCAACCATCTTGCATGATGTCTTCATCCATTACCCAATTCCTTTCCCAGCATGCATACTCACACAGACAAACACACACAAACAGGATCACTTCCACCTGCCTTCCTTTCCTCTTTGAACTTTTTGAGCACTACTGTGAGCCACTCATTTAAATTTCAATTATTCATCATCTTACATATTTACCTTTGTGCATACCAATCTCTCCTTTTGCTTGGCAAGTTCTGAAGGCTTATCCTTCCTGTTATTAACTGATATGTTATCTGGTCCTGGGGTGAAGTCTTTTATGCATATGAGTTGAAAGAGAAGCAGTCAAGGGAATGGTTGATGAAGAAGTATAAAAATTGCCATGTTGGAAAATCTAGGACAGCAAAAAGAAACAAACAAACAAAAATAATTGGTCATGCAGAGAAACTGTGAAACCAATGATCTTTATGCTTTAAGTCCAGGATTACCTCCCTGCCTAGTTCATTGGAATTCAAACCTAGGAATTTGCCCATGTGGTCCCACACCATCTCCACTTTCTGCTTCTGCTATTCATTCTTGTGGAATTGTCTGTATGACATCTGCCTTCAGCTTGTCTTTGTCTTCTGGTATCTGCTCATGTCCCTTCATCCCAGTTCTTAGTGACTTATCAGATGTCACTGAGATCACAGCCACGAAGTTCCTTATACCATGTCTGGTGCAGGGTAGGTGCTCAGTGAGGATTTCCCTTCTTCTTAAAGTAGCTCAGATTTGTTATTATGCTTCCCGTGGAAGTGAACAAAAGGCTTTTATTAAATTAGGAAATAAAAGCAACCTGTGTTGTTTCTTGATCAAAGATGTCAGCCTGAGGCAGAATTCCAAGTTAGATGCTTGGAGAGTCAGTGGGAGCACCACAGGACACTCTCCCTCCTTGTCTCTCTAGAAGGACTCACTTGCTCATTGTCCTTTAGGGGCTTAAGGAGCAAGTCTGAACTCACAGCTCCTTGTTCACATCAGAGGCTTCCATCCAACCACCATTGCCCTGACTCCACACTCTCCTCCAGCAGCACCTGCTCAACTCCAGAGTAGAAACTGAGAGCAGTGTCTGTAGATCAGAGTCCAGACAGCTAGCTCTTCCTGCATAAAGTAGGGTGCCCCTGCACTGAGCTGTGTTGAAAGGCAGCAAGCATCCACTTTTTAGCAGGTAGGACTTCCCCCTTCTCCACTCTCTCACCCTTTGTGTCTCTTCCCCCTCTCCCTTTCCTCCCCTCCATCCTTCTCTAACACACCCTTGAATGGATGATGCTGGCTTGCAGCTGTTAACTTAGTTCTTTTTTATAAACCCAGTAGTTTATTTCAAAGTAGAGATTTTAGGCTTACTGAACAAAATCCCACTACAATTGACACTTATACAGACACTAGACTACTGTACACTTAAAAAAAGAAAAAAATCAAGAAGGGCCAAGGTGGTAGGGTAGAACTACACTCTTAGCTCACCCTCTTCCACAAATGCACCAAGACTGACATCCACTGACCCACCTATCCAATCAGAAAGTCTGATGAACTTTGACAGAACTTCACCTTGATCAAAAGACAAAACACGCCATTAATCTGGTAGGAGAAAAGGAAAATAAAAGGAAGAAAAAGGAAAATAGTGCAGTCTAGTCCCATGGGAGGGAGCAGCAAAGGTGGTATAGTGCTCATTTGTTGGGTCTCTCCCACTCCAATGAAGAGGTCAGCTGGATGGAGGGGGAACCTCTGAGGCTTGAAATTGTGTAGAATAGCCCTTGACTGACAGAACAAAGTTAATTGGGCAAAAAGGGTCCTCATGATCCCCAAGCTTAGACACGAACCAGCAGGTGTGGGATGAAACAGACTGCCTGAGCCTGATGGAGGACTTGGGCCAATTGTACAGAGGCAACCTCAGGAGATTTCAATGTGCTGTGTGCCATCGCTGGGAAGGTATACAAAGCAGAACAACATGAGTCCCACATAAAATATGAAAAAAAAAAGGCAAAGCAACACTGCTGGTGTGCCCTGGGGGGAGGGGTGCCATAGCTTTTGTCTTTGAAGACTTGTGGCATCATTTCTGGTGCCTTTTATGGAGAAGAGAGGTGGGACTCAAACACACCCACCATATACTCTAATGTGCACCCAGGTGGAGGCAGGGTTGAAATCTCAATCCCTACCTAGGGGCTCTGCAACCTCATAGGGGGGACTCAGATTTGTTTACAGCCCCAGGAAAATAGGAAAGTTCTGCTGCAGTACCTCTGTGAACTAATGCTTCTAAGACAAATGAACAAGGAGCAGAGTTCTGGCACAGAACAGGGGTGATGGCTGGTATGACCATTTTATCCAAGTCCACCTAGAGAGCATGGAACTGAAGTGAAGTTGGGATGGGCACTGAAAGACAGAGTGACCCAACCACCTATCATGCACAAGTGCACCACCACAATGCAGCATTTGGAGGAGACATGACACATGGCACTAGGAGAAGCACACAACAGGGGCACAACTGGAGGGCCTCTGGAACCAGTGACTGGAGTTCATGTAGCAGGGTGAGAACAGGAGCAGCAACAACCACAAAATAAAAAGGAGATCTCATTTAATAGCCAGGGAAGACTCTTACTACCAGGTCACAGGCCAAATCCCCAACAAAAAGGATAACAGGCAAAAGACAGGAAGACATAGTAACCACCCATACTTCAGACAGAGCTATCGACAAAATTATTAAAAGCACATAGTGCCCACAAGAACACATCCACATATTTTCACTTTTTTCTTTTACTTTTTAAATTTTTACTTTTAAAAGATTTTTATTTTTCTATGTTTAACCCCTTTTAAAATTGGACATTAAAATATTTTAAATTGTTTTTAGTTTGTCTCAATTTCATTTTTATTTCTCTTTGCTTTAATCTTCTATTATTGATTAGACTCTGTTCTCAAATTTTTTTTCTTTTTTAAGATTTTTAATTTCTCACAATTTGCTTTTTATCTCTTTGTTTTGTTCTCTTATTTATTATAATCAGTTTTCAGATATTATTTTCTAATTTTAAGGCTTTTAAAATTTGTCTCAACTCAATTTTTATTTCTCTTTGACTTGTTCTTTTATTGTTCATAATCTGTTTTCAAATCTTATTCTCTTCTTTTAAATTTATTTTTGAGCTTTATTTCTGCATCTGTTTTAGGTAAATAAGTAAAAAGAAAACCTTTAGAAACAGAAAAGATAACTGATGCTTCATAATCAATAGTGCAGGAGAGATATAAGTAAAATAAAGAAGTAGAGGAACAACTCCCATTTAAAAGAGCAGGTAAAATCCCCTGAAAGAGAGATCAATGAAATAGACCTTGATAATCTATTAAATCATGATTTCAAAGAAGGAGAGATAAAAGTACTAAAGACACAAAAGGTGATTGTGTATAGAGGCAAAGACTATGTCAAATAGGAAATTGAAACTTTATAAAGAAGTGTGGATTAAAATAGGAAAACACATTTGCTGAGATAAGACCTGAGTTAAAAGTTGTAAAAAAAATTAGGCTACTTAATGCAGAGGAATTAAGTGGTTTAGAACACAGGACAACAGAAATCAACTAATCAGAACAGAAGAGAGGAAAACAAATAAAAACAAATGAAAAAACAAAATTCAATGAAAATAATTATCCTATGGGATAATATAAAACTTGCCAAAACCTATGCATAACAGGGGTCTCAGAAGGAGAAGAAACAGCAAAAGGGAATGAAAAGGTATTTGAAGAAATCTTAATTAAGAACTTCTGAAACATAAAGAAGCAATCAGATATACCAATATAGGAAGTAGGAAGGGACCAAAACAAGAAGAAACCAAACAGACACACACTGAGCTATAGTATAATCAGCATGGCCTGGGTTGAAGATAAAGAAATGATTCTAAAGGCATAAGGAGAAAAACAGAGTTAGTTACAAAGGTAACCTCATAAGGCTTTCAGCTGATTTCTCTACAGAAACACTACAAGCCAGAAGGTAGTGGCAAGATATATTCAAAGTCCTGAATGAGAAACAAACAAACAAAAAAGATTCAGCCTAGGATAATTTATCCAGCAAGTCTATTCTTTAGAATAGAAGGAGAAATAAATATCTTCACAGACAAGCAAAAATAAAAGAATTTAGCAACACTAAATCTATACTAAAAGAAATATTGAATGGTATACTCTAAATCAAAAAGAAGTAGGTTGCTTTTGAAAGGAGAAAGCCATAATTGGAAAGGTGATAAATACCATGAATTACAACAGAATAAACATGGAATAGTAAAAGAAGACATCTAAATCATTCTCGGTAGGATGGGTTTGAGCTTATATTTCTATATGTTTAAAACAAACAGATACAGTAATGGGTTAATATATGTACAAAATTGGGTAACCATAAGACAAAAACTTACAAGAGAGTCACAAAAACTAAAAATTAACCAAGATAATAGGAAGGAAAACGTAAAAAAAAAAAACACAATAAGAAAAAGAAAGGAACAGGGAAAAAATGCCAAATCACCTGCAAAATTAAGTTCAAAATCGCAATAAACTAAATTTTATCAGAAATTACTTTAAATTTCAATAGGTTAAATGCTCCAATGAAAAGACCTAGAATGACAGACTGGATAATAAAACAAGAACCTACAATATGCCACATACAAGAGACCCACCTTTGGGAAAAGGACACAAATAGACTGTGAGTGAGAAAATTGAACAACGTATTACACACAAACAGAAATGAAAAGAAAGCAGGGGTAGCAATACTGATTTCACACAACATGAACTTTAAAACAAAGACCATAAAGAAAGATGAAGAACGTTTTATGATTTAAGGAGCAATACAAGATGAAGATACTACATCCATTAACATAATTACACCCAATGTAGGAGCAATTAAATACATAAAGCAAATTCTAACAGATATAAAAGGAGAAATTGCTGGGAATAAAATAATGGTAGGAAATTAAAACATCCCATTATCCTCACTGGAAGATCTTCCAGATGCAAATTTAATAATGCAACAGAAATTAAATGATACAATATACAAATTAGACATGGTTGGTATTTCAGAATATTACATCCTAAAAAAAAAATACAATATACATTCTTCATAAGTGCACATGGAACATTTTCTAGGGTGGATCATGTACTTGGGCACAAAAGAAGACTCAACAAGTTTAAGACGATAGTAATTATTTTAAGCATTTTTTTCTGAACACAATGCATGAAACTAGAAATCAACTACAGAAAAACAAAGGAGAAAAAAACAACAGCATGATGATTAAACAACATGATACTAAGAAACCAATGGGTCAATGATAAAATCAAAGAAGAAATTAAAAACTACTTTGAGACAAATGACAAAAATCAAAACCGCACAAAATCTATAGGATGCAGCGAAAGCATTCCTAAGAAGAAAGTTCATTGCAATAAAGGTCTTCCTCAAAAAAGATGAACACTC
The DNA here is from genome assembly GCF_048773025.1 of Camelus bactrianus. Lineage (NCBI taxonomy): Eukaryota > Metazoa > Chordata > Mammalia > Artiodactyla > Camelidae > Camelus > Camelus bactrianus. Next base: position 142,374,643 of record NC_133541.1, read on the forward strand.
TGAAATAAACAACTAACCAACTAAAAGAATTAGAGAAAGAAGAGCAAACAAAACCTAAAGTCAGCAGAAGGAAGAAAACAATAAAGATCAAGGAGGAAATAAATAAAATAGAGATTTAAAAACAATAGAAAAAGTCAATCAAACAAAGAGCTGTTGTTTTTTTTTTTTTGAAACAGTAAATAAAATTGACAAACCTCGATCCTAGCTTACAAAGAAGAGAAAAGTCAGAGCACAATCAAAATAAGAAAGGAAAAGAGAAATTACAACCAATACCACAGAAATTCAAAATATCATATGAGAATACTGTGAACAACTTTATGGAAATTAAATGAATAACCTTGAAGAAAAAGACAAGTTTCTGGAAACATACAGTCCACATGACTGAATCAAGAAGAAATTGACCACCAGAACAAACCAATCACTAGAAATGAAATTGAATAAGCATAAAAAAAAAAACTCCCAATGAACAAATGTCCAGGACTGCATGGCTTCCCCAGGGAATTCTATCATACATACAAAGAAGAACTCATACCGGCCTTTCTCAAAATCTTCCAGAAGATTGAAGAGGAGGGGGTACTCGCAAACTCATTCTATGAAGTCACCATCACCCTGATACCAAAACCAGATAAAGACACTACTAAAAAAGAAACTCACAGATCAATATCACTGAGGAAACATAGATACAAATATTCTCAACATAATATTAGCAAACAGAATCCAACAGCACATAGAAAAGATCATAAACCATGATCAAGTCGGGTTTATCCCAGGACCACAAGGATGGTTCAACATATGCAAATCAATCAATAATATACCCCAACAAGAGAAAGGACAAAACCCACATGATCATCTTAATAGATGCAGAAAAAGCATTTGATAAGTTTCAATGCCCATTATGATAAAAATCCTCACCAAATTAGGTATAGAGGGGACATATCTCAACATAAGTAAAGTTGTTCATGACAAACCTACAGCCAGCATAGAACTCAATGGTGAAAAGCTAAAAACCTTCCTACTAAAATCTGGCAAAAGGCAAGGTTCTCCACTCTTACCATTTTAATTCAAAATAATCTTGGAAGTCCTAGCCACTGCAATCAGGAAAGAAAAAGAAATACAAGAGATCCAAATTGGAAAAGAAGCTAAAAAATCGTCACTATATGCAGATGACATGATACTATATATAGAAAACCCTAAAAGGCCCAGGCAAAAACTACATGAACTAATTAAAGAATTTGGCAAAGTACAAGGATACAAGATCACAAGATTAATGTACAAAAGGATACAAGATTAATGTACAAAAATCAGTTGTATTTCTTTACACTAATGATGAATCAACAGGAAAAAGAAATAAAGAAACAATCCCTTTTAAAATTACATCTAAAGTAATAAAATATCTAGGAGTAAATCTAACCAAGGAAGCAGAAGACTTATACATGGATAACTACAAGGAAATTAAAGGAGACATTAAAAAATGGAAAGATATCCCATGCTCCTGGATTGGAAGAATTAGTATTGTTAAAATGGTCACATTTCCCAAGGCAATCTACAGATTTAATGCAATCCCTATCAAATTACTAAAGGCATATTTCACAGAAGTGGAACAAATTATTATAAAATGTATATGGAATCACAAAAGACCCAGTATTGCCAAAACATAACTGAAGGAAAAGAATGAGGCTGGAGGAACAACCCTCCCAGTCTTCAGACCATACTACAGAGCTACATTAATTAAAACAGCATGGTATTGATACAAAACAGACATATGGATCAATGGAACAAAATTGCCCAGCAATGAACCCACAATGTTTTGGTCAATTAATCTTCAACAAAAGAGGCAAGAACATACAATGGAAAAAAGACAGTCTCTTCAGCAAATGGTGTTGGGAAAATTGGACAGCAGCATGTAAATCAATGAAGTTAAAATACTCCCTCTCACCATACACAAAAATAAACTCAAAATGGATTAAAGACTTAAACATAAGACAAGTCACAATAAACCTCTTAGAAGAAAACACAAGCAGAACATAATCTCACATACATCTCAGCAATGTTCCCCAGGGCAGTCTACCAAAGAAATAGATATAAAAGTAGAAATAAACAAATGGACCTAATTAAACTTAAAAGCTTTTGCACAACAAAGGAAACCATCGGCAAAACAAAATGGCAACCTATGGATTAGGAGAAAATATGTGCAAAAGATGAAACTGACAATGCTTAATCTCCAGAATATATAAACATCTCATACGACTTAATAAGAAAAAGAAAAACAACCCAATCCAAAAAATGGGCAAAACACCTAAACAAGCACTTCTCCCATGAAGACATACAAATGGCCAAAGGCATATGAGAAAATGCTCAATACCTCTAATTATCAGAGAAATGCAAATTAAAACTACAATGAGGCTTCACTTCACACCAGTTGGAATGACCATCATTCAAAAGTCTATAAATGACAAATGCTGGAAAGGGTTTTGTTGAAAAGGGACCCCCCCTACACTGTTGGTGGGAATGTTGTTTGGTGTAGCCATTGTGGAAAACAGTATGGAGATTCCTCAAAAGACCAAAAGTAGACAACATATGATGCAGTGTTCCCACTCCTGGGCATATATACAGAAGAATCCCTAATTCCGAAAGACACCTGCACCCTAATGTTCATAGCAGCACTATTTACAATAGCCAAGACATGGAAGCAACCTAAATGTTCATTGACAGATGACTGGATAAAGAATTTGTGGTATATTTATACAATGGAATACTACTCAGCCATGAAAATTGAGAACATATTGCCATTTGTAGCCACGTGGATGTCCCTGGAGAATGTCATTCTAAGTGAATTAACCCAGAAAAAGAAATATACCACATAACACTTATATGTGGGCTCTAAAAAATAAGACAAATGAACTTATATGTAAAACAAAAACAGACTCACAGACATATAATACAAACTTATGGTTGCTAGGGTAGAGGGGATTTTGAAAGGATAAACTGGGAATTTGAGATTTGCAGATACTGAGTGACATATACAAAATAGATAAACAAGTTTTACTGTATAGCACAGGGAATTATATTCAATATCTTGTGGTAGCCAATTTTTTAAAAAGAATATGAAAATTAATATATGTATATTTATGTATCACTGAAGAATTGTGCTGTGCACCAGAAATTGAGGCATTGTAAACTAACTATAACTCAATTTTAAAAAGTAAAAAAAAAAAAGTTGTCATTAAACTAGCAAAAATGCTCAGAGAGCACATACAGATGAACCCACTGTCACTGTCCAAATGAAATCACAGTGGGTTAGGAGGAAACTTGCACTGATTTTGAGAAAAACAGGCAATGAGCCCAAACCAAATTTAATATTTTCCACTCTTGGTTTTTCCCTTTGGACTTCATTCTCATGGAAATCCGACATGGAAGGGAAGTGTTAGGGACTTCAGGCTAGCTGATGCTCACTCCATGTTCTCTGATCAGCCATCTTAGCTGTGACAGGGGAGCGAGTGTCTCACTCCAGGTGGAAGAACACAGCACCAAGGCAGTGGGGGACCTCAAATACATCCACAGCACAAAGAAATAGTTTCTCAAAACGTTTTGAGATATATGTCTACCAATCAGCATCATCAAAATATTCACTTGTATGTACTGCTTATGAAGCCATCAATATGGTCCCTGAGGGTACTAGAATTACAAGAGTTTACAAGATCTGACAAATAACATAATGAGTTTTGCTTCTGTCTTTAAAATTTAAAGAAATCGAAAACATTATTTTGGTGGGCTAGCTGCCTCCATTGAGAAAAATTTAAAGAAGCACAGCTACAAATATAAATATCAAACCAAGCTCAGTCTCTGTACTGATCACTGGTCCCTGGCAGATGCAAGATGGAAATGTGTAGCTCAAGTTCTTGGCATGAATTTCTTGCTATTAATTTGTCATTAACAGTAGATTCTGTCAAACTTAAATTTAATCATATTGATTTGTTTTCTAAAATAAAGACCTTTCACTTAAAAAATAAAAAAAAACCATAAAAATCTTCAAAATCTAATAAAAATGGGCAACTTGCTATAGCCTGGTTTATATTAGACATTAGGAAGGTCTTCCATTGTCTTCTTATTTACAATTTCACGTGCAATAAAGAAAAATCAGGATGCAGTTTAATCTAGTTGTTTTAAAAGATCTCTGAAGCCACCATAGCAAGATAGATAGGTTGATTCACACACTAGCTTCTCCAAAGTTCAGATGATTTTTACATGTGTCATTAATTCCAAATTTGGAAACACCCTGGAGGAAGGTAGGGATGAATGTTGGTAGGAGACACACTGTAACTATAGGAAGGACCTTACCTCTTCCCTGAATGTGTAGAAGAGCAGAGTGAGTCATGCTTGTGGGGAGTGGAGAGGAACCGAGTGCAGATTCCACTGTGGACCTGCTGAGGTTAGGGTTGGCGGGGTGCTGTTGATGAGCATGTGCTCCAAGGAAAGGTGGGGTCAGGGAGTCCAGAATCACTGGAAATGGTTTCCTGGGACATGTGTCTAGAACCGGATGGCCTGGAATGGAACTAGCATGAACAGAATTCCACAGTCCCACAAAGGTATATTCCCAGGTCCATGAACAACCGGGACCACAGGTGTGAGGGAGATGAAGGTCACTGTCTGAGAAAGTGGCAACAGGCCATTTACAGCAGTGAGGGTGTATGTGTCAGGGCTGGGAGGTGGGGTTATTCTTAAATATTAGTTCACATGTAGACTACAAGAGACTGGGTGTGGAGAAGCCAAAGTCAGGGTGAGGAAAAGTAGTGGGGTATTTTTGTAGAAGGACACACTGAGGCTTGGTGATGTGTTAAAAATGGGGGAGTACCACTGGTTTTCTCTTTGGGGAGGCTAAAACCGACAGCAGTGGAATGAGAGGTGGATTCGAGGAAAGAAAGGACATGGTGATGATGTGAAGACACTTTTCTGGGGAGGTGAAGAGACTGGAACAGAAGTAAAATGTCTCTTTTCTCGAAAGTGATCCTCAAAGTCACAGAGAGTTCAGAAGTCTCCCATTCTGCTCCCATTACCAGTTGCTTTCAGGGACTCCATGAGGGATAGGGAAGCCATCTGCTTGATTATCACAGTAGAGAGCATCCTTGGTGAAGTGGAAAAACTTAAAAATTATATTTGAAATTATATTTTCTGAAGGCATCCATTTAAGAGGTTGCCATTGGGATTCTTTTTTGAGAAGACTTGGACTTACAAATAAGTGCAAAGTATCCACTGAGATCTGCCCTGTCCAAAGTGGCAGCTGCTAGGGGGGAGGGTATAGCTATGTGATAGAACATGTGCTCAGCATGCACGAAGTCCTGGGTTCACTCCCCAGTACCTCCATTAAATATAAATCAATAAAAACCTAATTACCCTCCCAAACAAACAAAACAAAACAAACAAACAAACAAACAAACAAAAAAACCAAAACAAAGCACAGAAAAACAAAGTGGCAGCCGCTAGCCACATGTAACTATTGCTTGCTTGATACATAGCCAGCTGAAGTTGAGATGCACGGTACATGTAAAATACACTCAGATTTTGAAGGTCTAGTATGAATAAAAGCATGTGAAATATCTCATATATTTTTCTGTTGATTATATGCAGCAATGATAATATTTTGGCTCTATTGGATTAAATATAAATATATTGCTAAAATCAATTCCTTTTTTTTTTTTTTTTTTACTTATTTAAAAAAGTTGGGGAGGCTTCTGGAAAATTTAAAACTGCATGAGTTGTTTGCATTATATTTGGACATCCCCTGAGTTGAATTACCAGAAACATACTTTTGCCAGTCCTGTTCATTTTATGAAGTTTTGTTTAATTATTAGAATTACGTTTTCATGCTGTAACCTATACCAGCCTTCTGTTTGAAATCAAGCAGTAAGGAGCTAGCATTTTTGGTTTTGCTTTCTGAATTTGATGAATGACTGCATTACTGTTTTGTGTTTTCTTTTCCAAAATTTAATTGTGTGCTGGTTAATTCCAGGATGGTGATGTCTGAGTTTTTTGTATTTTGTTTTTTTTTTTCTTTCCCTTTTTAAAGGTAAAATTGCACCATCCTGGAAATAGTTATCTCAGGGTATTAGGAATTATTTTTTAAAACATTCACCTCTCAAAATTCCTTCACTGTGCCTGGCAGCTCACATCATGACTGTATTGCTCTTTAGAGCTGCATTTTCAAAACAATTTATTGATGTATATTTGATTTACAATGTTGTGTTAGTTTCAGTTGTACAGCAGGGTGATTCAGTATATATATATATTTTTTTCTTTTTCAGATTCTTTTCCACTGTAGGTTATTACAAGAAATTGAATATAGTTCCTTGTGATATACAGTAGGTCCTTGTGCTTATCTATTTTATATATAATGGTGTGTATCTGTTAATATGGCCTCTTTTTGGATGCAAACAACATAGGTTGGGGCTCAGAGCCTTGAAAAACGAACACTAATAAGGCCATCCGCCCAGGCTTTTGGGGCTTTCTGAGTTTGTCTGCCCCCCCAGGGGAAGGGAATGGCTCCTGTCATGGGATGTGATGGTGCTTGGGCATCAGGGCTCTTTCCTGTAGCCACGGCTGTGTGTCCTCATTGAGCAGGGCAGAAAAATTGATGCCTATGCTGAAGTGGACAGGGGGTTCTGTGGACAGTGTGTTCTCACAGTATTATCTTTTTCTGAGTGGCAGGGGATAATTATTTGACAACTTCTGTGTGACTGACAAGAAATGTGTGTGGTAGAATAGCCTTTCACATCTTACATCTTAAAGCAGTCATTTTCCCTCCCTTTTTGTTACAAAAGAATTTATGTTGTTGGGAAAACTACTCGTTAGGTGGATTTACCATAGTCACAGCCTTATGCTACTTTACCATATTTTCTTCTTGTGCTTTCCAGAACATTATAAAGCTGATAGAAAGAAAAAAAAGCATGAGGGAATACTCCTAAACTCATTCTGTGAAGCCACCATCAGTCTGATACCAAAAACAGGCAAAGACACCACCAAGAAAGAGAATTAAAGACCAATATCACAGAAGAACATAGATGCAAAAAATCCTCAAGGAAATACTACGAAATAGAATGCAACAGCACATAAAAAAAGATCATACATTATGATCAAGTTGGGTTCATCCCAGGGACACAAGTGTGGTTCAACACATACAAATCAATGTAATAATTCACAACAAAAAGAGAAAGGACTAAAACCACATGATAATCTCAATAGATGCAGAAAACACACTTAATAAAATTCAACAGAGAACTATAAAACACTGATGAAGGAAATTAAAGAAGTTTCTAAAAAATGGAAAGATACCCCATGCTCCTGGATTGGAAGAATCAATATTGTTGAAATGGTCATACTGCCCAAAGCAATCTACAGATTTAATGTGATCTCTATCAGATTACACAGGACTTTTTTTTTATAGAATTTGAACAAATAATCTTAAATTTATATGGAACCACAAAAGACCCAGAATTGCCAAAGCAATAATGAAGAAAAAGAATGAAGCTGGAGAAATAACCCTCCCAGACTTCAGACAATACTATAGAACTACAGTCATCAGAACAGAATGTTATTGACATAAACACAGGCATATGGATCAATGGAACAGACTAGAAAGCCCAAAAATAAACCCACAGACCTACAGTCAATTAGTCTTTGACAAAGATAGGCAAGAAAATACAGTGATTAAAGACAGTCTCTTCAGCAAATGGTGTTGGGAACCCCGGACAGCAGCATGTAAATCAATGAAGTTAGAACAACTCCCACACACCATACACAAAAATAAACTCAAAATGGCTTAAAGAATTAAATATAAGGGAAGACACTGTAAATCTCCTAGAAGAAAACATAGGCAAAACATTCTCTGACATAAATCTTAGCAATGTCCTCGTAGGGCAGTCTATCCAAGCAGTAGAACACCTAGACACCTCTTCATTCCACCATTCCACAGTGTTCAAAACAGTAATTCACTTGTGCAGCTGGGTAATAAGCCACAGCTGCCAGACCACTGGGCTTTTCTAGATTTCTTGTAATGTCAAAGAAATCCAGAAAAGTCATTTGCTATTTGAAGAAATCTTTGGTATCTCATTTTACAGTTAAAATTTTTTATTCCATTTTTCTAAAATTCAAAACTTCTGATTATATTAATGCATAATCATACAGACACACTTGTCAGGTGTACAAACTACCCTTTTTTCTTATCATTATAAACAAAGCTCAATTAATCAAGAAGTTACAATGAATTACAAATTATGTCCTAGGACATGAAGCAGATACAAAACATGTGAAAAAGAGCAATCTTTATGATAGTTTGGAATCTAGCTGGAGACATAAGTACTATGTTGTGCCATCAAACAATTACTTGGTTTTGTGTTATATTCCAGATATATAAAGGAAGTACCAAGAGAAGAAATCTTGTGTGACTTGAAACATGACATAGCTTTGCACCTGAAGGACACTCAGTAAATACTAAATGAGGGAACAAATGAATGAACAAGAAAAACCAGCATAGCTGTGCAGATACATAGGCTTGAGCAGGGTTTTCAACAACCAGCAACACAAAATTTGCTCCTCGCCAAAGAAAAGCCCTCAAGTCTAAATACACACCTGAAATATTTCATTTAGTCTAAAGGCACATATCTGTTTTCATATCTCAGCTTCTCAGAAATTGATGAGATGCCATAATTTAAAGAGTAGCATTTTTTCTTTCTAATAGTTAAAATAAATGTGTATCTCAAGCATCTTAAATTTGATGAAGCATATTGATTGACTCTAAACAAATGTTATTGTATGTAACATGATTTCAAAATTAATCCTTTATACATGTAAATTTATATACCTTATTATAAATTTTATTATACATAACAGCTCAAAAACTTAATGAAAGCCAATGAAAAATTGTGATGTCAAATCCTGTGAGATCTAATTCTTAAAGTTTCAAAACATAAAACAACAAAATTACAACCACTACAAACTCATACAGCACATCTTAAAATCTAGAGCATGCAGAATCTGCAATGTTACTGCAAACGGTGCTGTGAGGTAAATAACTGCAGATACTGTAAACAAACCTGTTATAGAAATATGGAAGATATTCTTCCCATTTTACACTAAAAGGTGGAAAGTTGGGGAAAAGAAAATAATTTTTGTTGCTATAATTTTATCTATAAATAAAAGAATAAAATACTGACCATCTTAACATGTAGAAGTTTTACTGAAAAAGAAATAGAAAGGTGTTAACTTCATATTAATGAATTTCATATTCATTTATAAATTACTCTAAAGGAAAACTCACACAATCAACATAATGCAGTAACATAAAACAAGCAACCTGCTATATTTTATTTTGACTGGGGGAGATGCCATTTTTTTTAAAAAAAGGAAGCAATGAATTTGCCAATGTCTGACTATTATCAGGCAGCTAGGGAAACATTTTATAGTCTACTGGAAAAGTGCAAACGCACGAATTAAACTGCTGACACAACCTTAGTACAGCATCCTAGTCTAATTAGTATAGGAAGTTACGTCAAGGAAAGAGCTTCCCTACCAATTTTTTTTTATCATTAGCAGCCTCAATATCTGAATAGAAAAGGATATGAACTAGTGAAACATTAATCAATTAAGGGAAGAATAAACCTTAAATCTGTAGGAGAATCTGCATTTATCTATGCACCTACAGGTATGTATGTCTGTATAGGAATTTCTCATAAGAATTACATAGTGAATCTGACTTTTGCTATGTACAGGGGTAACTAGTCACTTAGTATTTTTAGCCTTAAGATTCATCACTAGAAAATGAAATAGCACTTGTTGAGTTTCTGCAATATGCCAATCACTGTGCTAGATGTTTTATGTAAATTATCTCAATCTCCAAAAGAATCCTACCAGATAATTAGAATTTACTTCACATAACCAAAACTCAGTCACCTAAATTTGATTCCATTGGCCAAGTCAGCCAAACTTCAAAGCCCTTTTCCTTTACTACATGGTACTATGTATATATAAACATGAATGTGCACAAATACATTCCACTACATGAATCATGACATAGCAATGGGACAGCTAGAGACTACTGTCTAAATTTTTCTTCATAACACACTTCTGCAGGGAGAATTAGTTCACTCATTCATGATTAAGTGATGAGGTCAGTATAATGTGAAAGTCACATTGGTCCAGAAAGAAATATTTCCAGCAGAGTAATGTTTTAAACCCGTGAGGGATGAGCTTTCTCACAGAGTCTTAGCAATATATGATGACCTTAAGGAAAACAGATGACCATCCTGTGGAAGAGGGTGAACAGAGGCCAGCTAATGGCTTCAAGAACTGCTAGGATTTCTACAATGTTAGACTATCTGGCTGAGCTGTGAATACAAATAAGGTATGAAAATATTTCCACATGTTTACTTAAAAGAAAAATAAGAGGGGAGTATCTAAAGAAGAAAGTCTACATCCTGGATCAGAATTTTTAATTTTGACAATTTATCTTTAACAGAATTGAATGCCCTCATGGAACTACAATTCAAAGAAGACTAACTGATATTGGGTGCATATGTTCAGCTATACTAGCATTTTATGAGAACTGTTACCAGATTTGCTAGTACAGAGATTACAAGGCTGCATAGTTCTGAGTTGCTTGTCCATATTTTTAGGGTATAATTTTGCAGAACTTTAATGTTTTTTCCAGAGACACATATATTGCTTTACAAGAGAACTGCCTGTATTATGGTATTGAAGAAAACCTAGTTTCATCACCAGCTTTATTCAGACCTAGTCTAAGTTCTTCAGTATTTGCTGTTACAGAGTAAAACCAATCTACACTGAGAGGTTAAATAAACTTTATTGCTGCTAAACAATTAAGAATTACTTTGTCAAACCAAATCATTGCCCATTTTTATTTTTACATTAAGAAATAAAAAGAGTTGGAGTGAAATATTTGAAATAAACAAAAATAGAAGATAACGTTTTAAAATACAGATTATATTAACAGAAGTAGAATATATGATCTCAAAATTCTCACAATTATGCTAAATTAAATGTAAATTCTAATATATACTATGTATTAAAAATATTTTGAGTCAGTTAAAAAAATTTTTAATTCCACAAGGAAGATGACATTCATTACAATAATAATATAGGTTTTTTCCTTAGAATTAGTCTACAGACAGCATACTTGAGATTATTTTCCTTATGAAAATGTCAATTATTAAGGAGAAAACAATATTTCACAATACTGGTCACAGAAAATACACATTACTAAGTTGGCTTCTTCATTTAAATCTCTCTCTGTAACGTGTCTAAGACATCACTAATACTTTAAGAATGTCAAACCCTAATCAAATTTTAACTCTGGTAAAGAAAGTTACTAAAATTTATCAATATTGAAAGTTATTAAATTTCCACTGTGATAAAACAAAATATGAATCAAAATTGAACAGTCTTACATAAAATAAAATGTTTATTTAACAACTAGAGCTTACACTGCTCAGTGTTTTACTCTCCTCATCGAGATAATTGAAGATTTCAGAGCTAGGCTTCTGTCAATTTGCTACCTCTCAATCTAGAAGGCTTTTGTTTCTTGATTCCTCTTTCCTTCCTTCCTGTCTGTGAAGAAAAGGGTGATCCCTATCATTCCCAAGACTGACATCAATCCTTTTGATTTTGTCTACCCCATATCTCCTCCAGAAACTTGTTCTTTTAATCATCTCCCTCCTGCTTAAAAGTTCAATTGCTTTAATCTCATTTGTCTCTCTTTCCATGAACATTATTCTTCCTAAGTTTAAGAGATAATGTTGTTCCATGAAACTTGCCTGTGTTTTGTGTATTCAGATACCCTGCTGTAAAATGTACCTCTTACTATGACTCACAGTTAAAAAAAAAAAAGGTTGAAATTTACTAAACTAATCTTGTGCCTTCATTTCATAGATGTGAACATTGAACCCACAGATCTGATCTATCAAAATTCACTCACTCAGTAATAGAATCCTTGGCCTTTCAATTCTCTGTATGGACAGAGCTTTTCTTTACTTTTCAAACTATGTCATAACATGGTGTCATTTAGTGACGACCACTTGTCATTTTCTTAAGGTTATCTGTCAATAGATGCTTTATGTTAATATTAACTGAAAACTCAAGTTACTGGTTCCAAGCAAGGTCAGAATTCTGGACCAAAACTATTAACATCTCCATTTTGTTCATGTGCATCTCTTTTATTGTAAGTCCATGAAGTGCCTTTTTTTTTTCAGTCACTTTTTCCCTTTCTAGGTCATACCTCAGATAATGCTGTCTGCCTTGGAGATCAGACTCCATCCTATCTTGGGTGTCTGACTGTATAGGAGAAGGCAAATATGTGTATTTTCCCAGTTTTCTAGGATGCTCTTTGTCCTGTGAGGTGACATATTGGAGATACTTTACAAAAATATGCGCTGTTGGGAAAGTAACAGGACTTGCCTTACCCTGTGTGCAGGCTGGAAATGAAGGTCAGTGGTGGGCGTGGCGGTGGCAGCCGCATAGGCTTACTGAGCCATCCTCCACCAGGGGGCAGCACTTCCTTTACTGCTAGTGGAAGGGAGGGAGAGAGTGTGTGTCTCTGTGGCCTTCCAGTACCTTTGCAATAACTGTAGTATGTGCTTTACTATGTTAAAGAGCTCCTCCCTTCACTCTTGAAATAATTTGATTTCTTTGAAGTTGATTTTTGAATAAAGATTTACAGAATTAAATTAGTTGCATTCAAAGAAGTTTAAAAACCCTATCTTTAGTAACAACTTTACCATGATTTGTCTTCATGTTTGTTTAAGGACCATTTAACATTGTGTTTGTAATAGAAGAAAAAACATTTTAACTTTCAAAAATAAATTTATTATTTTCTAATTATGCATTTATTACATTTATTTTGAAGTAAAACCTGTAATCTTTAATCACTTTGAATAATCACTGTTAACATATTTGTATGTGCAATTTTTAATGTATAAATAAATTTTTAAATATACAGCTAGACTGAAGCAATAAGCTGTATACCAGAAATTGTCAGAACATTGCAAACTAACTTTATTTCAATTAAAAAAAATCTCCTAGAAGAAAATATAGGCAAAACATTCTCTGAAATAAATCTTAACAATGTTCTCCTAGGGCGATAAACCCAGGCAATAGAAATAAAAGCAAAAATAAACAAATGAGACCTAATTGAACTTATAATCTTTGCACAGAAAAGAAAACAATACACAAAACAAAATGACAACCTATAGTGTGGGAGAAAATATTTGCAAATGATGAAACTGACAACTGCTTAATTCACAGAATATTAAAAAAATCAGCTGATACATTATAACAACAACAACAACAAAAAACAGTCCTATCCAAAAATGGGCAGAAGACTTAAACAAGTAATTCTCCCATGAAGACAAACAAATGGCCAATAGGCACATGAAAAAATACTCAGTATCGCTAATTATCAGAGAAATGCAAATTAAAACTACAATGAGATATCACCTCACCAGTCAGAATGGTCATCACCCAAAAGTCCACAAATGATAAATGCTGGAGAGAGTGTGGAAAAAAGAGAACCCTCCTACAGTGCTGGTGGGAATGTAGTTTGTTGCAGCTATTATGAAAAGAAGTATGGAGATTCCTTAAAAAACTAAAAACAGACCTAACATATGATCCAGCAATCCCACTCTGGGACATACATCTGGAGAGAACTCTAATTCAAAAAGTCACATGAACCCCAATGTTCATAGCAGCATTATTTACTATGACCAAACTAAAATGTCCATCAAAAGAAAACTGGATAAACAAGCTGTGGTATATTTATATAATGAAATACTACTCAGCCCTATAAAAGAATAAAATAATATCATTTGCAGCAACATGGATGGACTTGGAGATCATCAGTCTAAGTAAAGGCAGTCAGACTGAGAAAGAAAAATACCATATAATATCACTCATATGTGGAATCTAAAAAAAGAAAAAAGACATTGATGAACTCATCTACAAGACAGAAAGAGACTTGCAGACATAGTAAACAATCTTATGGATACTGGGGGAAAGGGGATGGGGAGGGATAAATTGATAGTTTGAGATATGCAAACATTAACTACTATATATAAAAATAGATTAAAAAACACATTTCTTCTGTATAGCACAGGGAAATATACTCAATATCTTGTAGTAATCTATAATAAAAAATGTGAAAATGAATATATTTGTGTATATGTATGACTGAAACATTATGCTGATCACTAGAAATTGACAAATTTTAACTGTATAATTTTAGAAAAGCTTAATTGACCAAAAACAAAAAACTCAAGGAGAAGAAAAAAAAATATATATATATATATGTATATTCAGCTAGATTCTTACTCGTATCACTTAACGTGTAATGGGAATGATTTTTTCCCTCTGCCACCTTCTTACAGGTTGATGCATTGGGAGTCTCCCTGGGCCTCTCCATCACCTCTCAGTGTGGAGACTGTCCACAGTTCCTGCAAGAACTTTGGTGTTCTTGTGGCTTTAGTTACTGTCTCTATGTTGGGATCCAAATCTGCATCTCTAGTCCCTAAGGCTTTTTTATATTCTTCTAACTACCTGTCAGAAATTTTCAACTGGATGTTTTATAGGCACCTCTTCATGTAAATCTTTACTCTCCCCTGGGGCTCTTAGCATGACCTACAAACTTTTGCAATCACTTTGGTGTATTTCTCTCCTGTCGCCTTACTGTTCTACTTAGTTCTCTCCCACCCCTTCTGGGCTGGTTTGCTAGCTTCTTAGCATCTCCTTCCTTCAACTTGACCTGGCTACTCAGACATCAGGTTTCAGAGCCTGATCTCTGGGAAATGTTTTTGAACTCCTCTTTGACCTCCTTAAGACTGGGTCAAGTGCTTCAATGTACCCTCTGATACCTTTTTCCACCATAGCATTTGTCACTTCATATAGTATTATTGTTGCCTGTTTACTAGACATAAACTTCTTATTCACAATTCCCTAACACCTAGTCTGGGGCCTGGCACTTAGTAGGGACATAATAAAAATTGTTTGGATAAGCGAACAGTATTATGAAGTGTCCCCAGTCTAATTAGCTGTAATTATTCTTCTACATTATTTTTAATGTCTTTGATGGTATTGGCATTTAATAGCACTAAGGTTCACCCAGTGTTTGGGCATTTTCCTTTCTTTTTTTTCTTTTGAGTACAGCACGAATGGGTTTTCATAGTTCAGTGTTCAGAAGAAGCCTCCCCTTTACTTTCTCATGGGAGACTCAGCTGAGCTTAACACGCCTGGGTGGTGCACCTGATTAGGATAACAGAACCAGAGCTTTTACCCAGCTCTGCTGTGTCCGGCTTTATTGCCCTATTCAGCTGCTTATACGGCTCTTACGAGAACTTCATAGAGGCTTCTGATTATTTTTTAACTTACCTTCCCTCAGACTCAGTGTAGGTTAATTTAACAGTCTCATCCTCTCCCTACAGTGTGCTGTTAGCTAATAATATGTTTGAAAAAAATTCTCTAACATAACAACCTCCCCATATCTGTTTAAACTTTGTTGTTGAGACATTTGTGGAGCTGGCTCTTATTTATGATTTCCTCTTAGTATTTTGCTAATACCATGGTAAGGAATTGGCCCTTGTGTACAGAATGAGGTACTTTTCTTTTGGTGGTTTCTGACCGGCTGGCAGTATCTGGCCCATAAAAAGCGGCCCTTACCCCCACTCCACACTTCTGTAGCCATTCATTCCCTGGTTCTCTTGTTTCCTGAATATGTATTTCCCAGGTGCTCTTTTGGGCCTTGTCTTCTCTTCATCTTCATCTTAAAACAATTGCAAAGATTATTGACAAATTTTACTTCTTGGTTATCATCTCAGATTGCAGTTGCTTCTTGCACATCCCATAAACCTGAGAGTGAGGCTTAGATAACTCAGGTACCTTATACGTCAACTGATTAAGCGGGGCTCTTTCCTCTTCCTTCACTGAAGTTCTGAGTTGCTCCTGTATTTGTAGTTTTTGAAGACTGTCACTATCA
The DNA here is from genome assembly GCF_048773025.1 of Camelus bactrianus. Classification (NCBI taxonomy): domain Eukaryota; kingdom Metazoa; phylum Chordata; class Mammalia; order Artiodactyla; family Camelidae; genus Camelus; species Camelus bactrianus. The sequence continues at coordinate 142,390,670 of NC_133541.1, forward strand.
CTGCTGTCATCTGGGCTCTGAACCTGACCAGATCATGCCAGTTCTAGTTCCCGTAACACCTCCTGAATCTCTATGATGCACACCCTACCACGGTCAGCTCAGGAATGAATTTTCTCTGACCTGCACACCACTCTTACATCTGGCCTCATCCTCCAATGCCTTGTGAAGGTGCACATTCACAGGGAGCCTCGGGTGCTTGTCTTTCCTAGCTCTGCAATTCTAACCACCTGTTGCAAATTGCATAGCCCTTAAAATTCCTATCAGTTCTGCCCCTCTTTATCAGGACCTGGCAGTGCCTTTTCATGTGAATTCTCTGATTGTAAAACTTAAGCACCAGATGAAGATTTTTTGTAACTTTCTTTCAAAATTGTTCCAAGTTTAAATAGACGCTTGGCTTTCAGCTTTTATCTGCTGTTTAAAAGCAGTGCAGTGTTTTTTGACAGGGGACCATGGTCTATTAAATACTGGTGCCCCTCTAGAAAGATCCAACAATCATTTGGAATTGTGACCTTTTCGACAGTCTTAAGTGAGTAGGCCATGGGACCAAGGTCAAAGTTCACAATAACTTGTATGTGTGTGAGGTGGGAAGTAAATGTATGCATGTGCCAATAGCATGAGAAAGTATTATGAACAATACGCATGCACGGGCATAATAAAAGGACAAGTTCATATGCCCGAGGATGCGCTTCACCCGCTTGTAATGCAATAAGCTGCTGTTTTGCTCCATGTCAGCTCCTCACGCATTATGTCAGCTCCTTGTGCATTTTTTCCAGTTGGGAAGCTCACCTCCTCGCATCCCCTCTCCAGCCTCCCACGGCTGACAGACCTAAACCAATATTTCTCATTATTTCTAAGGCTGTAGTTTTGCTCATGCTACTTCCCTGTACCTCAAAACTATTTGGATTCCCGCTGCTTTCAGAATGTTTACATAAGTTCCAGATAGCCTGGCATTCTGAGTGTATTACATATTGACTTAGAACTACATTTCCAACCTTCATAACCTGCTATTTTACACCATATTCCTGGGATACCTCCTGTCACAGCCAGATAGGTGTATCTGAGGACCGCTGGTCTGGGGTGCCCTGTTCATTCCCTCCCCCACACCCTTCATCCTCTACGTCATAAACTCTTCAATTCCAGCTCCATCATAGGCCTTCTCTGGCATGCCAAGATGAAAATAATACCACACTTATCACCTCTAACACCTAAAACTTTGTACAAGGGAATGATGGTTTTTTCTATGCACTGCTCCTATTCACTGGATGTTCTCACAGCAGGACTTTATATCCCTACAGCATCCAGCACATAATAAGCACTTGCTATTGTTTTGATGAAAAAATTGTCACTTAATCAGTTGCCACCTGTGATCCACCTGTTTGTAAGTTGAGAGTACTGTGGATTCATTGGTTTAGCTTCACACTATGAAAGTCTTCTTTGTGGAAAAACTTGTTCATAAAGGTGAAATTTCCCTTAGCACACCATGATTCTGTTCCACTAAACTTCTAACTCATTTTGAAGTTTACAGGTAGGGCATAAGTGTCAAAGTGAGCCTGTGGGCATATATATTTTTACTTGATAAGTTTAAAAATTTACTGGCATATTGAGAAGATGATCAGACTAGGACTCAGAATACAGACCTAAATTTGAGTTCCACATTTCCACCTAAGCTTAGATAAGTCATTTAAAATCTCTTGGTCTTAATTTCCTCTATAAGGGAAAAGTTGCATAAGATAGATTCAGGTATCAGTTTGGAATGAAAAAGCCTATAAGAGCTTTTGAACAGGAGGCTGCAAACTTTTTCTTTAAAGGACCAGATAGTATTTTAGGCTTTGCTAGCCATAGACTGTTGCAGCTCCTCGACTCTGCTATTAGTAGCTTGAAAGTGGCCATAAAAATTATGTAAACTAGCATTTCAGTATTTTATTTATGAGAACATTACTATATAATTTCATTTTTATGAAATTATAAAACAAGCAATACTTATCTGTGCTTGAAAAAAGCTCAAAATTATGTCTGCCTCTAGGATGGTGGGTGTGGGGATTGACTGGGTAGGGACATGAGAGACATTTACAGGGTGATGGTAATGTTCTCTATCTTGACAGTGGCTTGGATCATATAGGTTGAACTCAAGTAATGGTACATTGGAGGTTTGTGCATTTCACTGAATATAATTTGCTTTCTCAATTTTATTAATATGCATGGAGTTTTTAAGGGTAAAGTGTATGGACATCTGCAACATGGAATGCATTAAAAACAGACGGTGAATAGATATAAGATAAATATAGTAGACTACTGTAGAATCTAGGTGGGTTTATGGATGTTCACTTACATTTCTTCTAACCTTTCTATGTATTTGCAAATATTCCTAATTAAATGTTGCAGAAAAAATAATAAATGAATATATTGATTTTTTCCTTGACTGCCTTCTACAAGTCACAGATTCTTTCCTGCAGACAATGATTGCTTGTCAGTTTTTCTACCAGTGCTTTTCCAACACGATTATGTACGTCTGTCTGTATGTGTCTGTATGTGTGTGTGTATATATGGGTCTATGTGGAATAAGTAGGAATCATTTTCTTTTCCAATTTTACATGAGTAATAGGAAGAATATATGTTCTTGAACTTATTTTTTCCCACTTAATGTCTTGATTGTGTTTCCTTGTCTCTCTCTATATATATTATGCATGTATATCTCCTTTGAATCATTGCAAAATATTCCACAGTGTAGGGATATATATCCAAGTTTATATATGTGTATATATATATATGTATTTCTTGGTGATATATATTTAGATTTTTCAATTTTTCTCTTACAAATTGCTGCAGTGCAATTTGTAAAAGATAAAACCTATTTCTCTAGGGTAGACACTGAGAAATGGAATCACCAGTTTGTAGTATATGTTAATTTTTATATTAATAGATTGTCCTCCTGTTAAGCTGTACCAGTATTCCCTCCAGCAGAGATTAAATTACCTGTTTATTTTCAACTTTCTGAGCATTGATTATCACTTTAAATTTTTTCTTTGTTAATTTGATAGGATGCTGGTATCTGGTTGGGTTAATTTGCAGTGTCTCTGGTGACTGCAACTGAGCATATTTTTATGCTTACACTATTTCCATTTCTTTACAGTCATGTGTTCATCATCTTGCTCTCTTTTGTCTTGTAATTCCTTTATTTTAGGAATTGTACTTGTTTTAAATTAATATTTTCATTTTTATGGGATTTACCTAATCATTTATCCCAAAATATGTTGCATAATCTGCCATTCCTCGCCATTTCAATTGCCAACTGTGTTACATGCAAAACTGCATTTTATATGGATCCTTTCCTAGACAATGTCTGTTTTGTCAATTTCTACCTCTGTTCTGTGCTATTATAACACTGTGGTATGTAACCTCTATGTGTTTGTAAAATAAAATAAATGTGTGAAGATTGTGTGAGTACCGTCTCTCCAATTTTGGCATCTGTGTAGTATTAGCCTTATAAAAACCATTTAGGTGAAATTGCAGAAAAGGAAAATATGTGTAGAAAAATAATGTATTTCTCGAAAATTAGGAGAATCATGTAAAGGCATGTGGACATGAGAGATAGAGCTCTATTTATTTTTTCTAAGAATTTCTGATTTGAAAACATTAACCAGCTCTTACTTAGACATTACCAGTAGGTCTTACTGGTTTCTCTTCTCACTGTTGCTTTATATGTTTTTCTTGTCTCAGATTTTTTAAAATAAAACTTTAAAAAATGAAAAATATACAATTACATTAAATTTATGGAATTTAGTCCATGAGATTTGTCCTTTTTCTCATGTTAGACATATAATATATAAGAAAATTTTCTCCCTCAACCAAAAAAAAACCAAAAAAATTATGCCTCTAGAGGGCAGCATTCCTCATACAAGTATGACAAATATAAAAGATTTCCACTGTCCAAGAAGTTTAAGAGACAAAAATAAATAAGCTTTTACAAGTTTCTTTCTTGTAAGATGTCTCAGAATCTTTAACATACCATTGTGCTTTATGAATCATCAATAGGCCACTATTATGGTACACAGTGTTTCTTCAAACATAATCACAGTAACCTTTCTTCAAGGGCCATCTCTAGTGACTATGACAGAATGCATTTTGAAACAATCTAGTAGACAAATTCTCTAGTTGACAAGTTTCAATTCCTTTTTTTATTCATAGACATGCTCCTCTGATTTTTAAAATAGGTCTTTAGACATCCCCTTCTATTCACAGATCATGGCTGAGAATGGAATAAGTATTTACACTCGTTTATTTTGGGGAAATCAGAAACATGGAGAACTTACTGCTTGGCTTGCTCAAAGGACAACAGTGAAAGAAAGAAAATAAGGCAAAAGAAAAAGCAAGAAATAAAGAGAGAGTGAGAGAAAGGCTGGTACTATAACTAGTTGAGAGAGCCCTAGCTTTAAAAACCACAAAGCAGTTGAGGTGTGCATAAAAAAACATTTTCATAATTACCCAAACTCAGAATATTAAATACTTGAACTCCATTAACCTCTTTCCACAGTCCATGTCAGCTGAAATTAAACTTCCTAATTTAAACATCTGTTGTATGCCTGATGAGATATCTATAGATCTCTATAGATGAGATGTTCTTAAATTTTAACTTGTGAGAGAGTGCTTAAACAAAATTACTCCCCTCTTTTGTTGTCATTTGGTCTTTCACTGAAATGATGAAAGCAGTTTTAGAATATAGACCTGCCCCCACTCCCCAAGTACTCCTGCAGAATACTTGGAGAATAATGGGGGATGAACCATGACTTCAAATATAATACATGTGTCCAAATGTTTGATTCCTAAATAGCCTTTATCCATAAACAGTGTTTGAAATGTTTTTTCTTTTTAATTTGGCATGACTATGAGGCATGCCACAAAGACAATGCAAGTACAGGCATACCTTGGAAACACTGCAGGCTCAATTCCAGGCTACCACAATGAAGTCAATGTGCAACAAAGCAAGTCACAGGAGTTTTGGGGTTTCCTAGTACATATAAAGTTATAGTTACAATATACTATAGCCTATTAAGTGCACAATAACATTATGTCTAAAAATTATACATACCTTGATCAAAAAGTACTTTATTGTTAAAAAATGCTAATTGTCCACTGAGCTGACAGTGAGCTGTAATCTTTCTGCTGGTGGAGGATCTTGCCTCCATGTTGGTGGCGGCTGACTGACCAGGGCGGTGGTTGCTGGAAGCTGGGGTGGCTGTGGTAATTTCTAAAAATTAAGCAGTGAAGCTTGCTGCATTAATTGGCTCTTCCTTTTACAAGTGATTTCCCTCTAATGTGTAATGCTGTTTGATAGCACTCTATCCACAGTAAAACTTCTTTCAATTCTGGACTCAATTCTCTCAAACCCTACTGCCACTTTATCAAGTTTATGTAATATTCTAAATCCTTTTTGGTCATTTCAACAATCTTCATAACATCTTCACCAAGAGTAGATTTCATCTCAAGAATAACTGTCTTTGTTCATCCATAAGGAGCATCTCTTCACTCATTCACATTTTATCCTGAGATTGCAGCTAATTCAGTCACATCTCCATGCTCCAATTCTGATTCTCATTCTCTTGCTATTTCCACCACATCTGTAGTTCATTCCTCCACTGAAGGTTTGAACTCCTCAAAAAGTCATCCAGGAGGATTGGAATAAATGTCTTTCAAACTCCTGTTATTGTTGATACTTTGACCTCTTCCCGCAAGTCACAAATGTTCTTAATGGCATCTAGAATGGGGAACCATTTCCAGAAGGTTTTCACTTTACTTGGCACAGATTCATCAGAGGAAATTCTACCTATGGCAGCTGTAGCCTTGCAAAATATATCTTAAATAATAAGACGAGAGTTGTAGTCACTCTATCCATGGGCTGCAGAACATATGTTTTGTTAGCAGGCACATAACATTAATCTCCATCAGAGCTTTTGGGTAATCATTTGCATTGCCAATGAGCAAAAATATTTTGAAAGGAATCTTTTTGTTTTTTTCTGAGGTCTCAACTGTGAGCTTAAAATATTCAATAAGCCATGTTGTCAATAGATGTGTTCTCATCTAGGCTTTGTTGTTCCATTCATAGAACATAGGAGAGCAGACTGAACATAATTCTTCAGGGCCTGATGGTTTTCAGAATGCTGGATAAGTACTGGCTTCAACTTAAAGTCACCAGCAATGTTAGACCCGAATGTATGTCCTAGATGGCATCTTCCAATATAAGGCTGTTCCATCAACACTGAAAATCTGTCATTTAGTGTGAACACCAAAATGAATTCTCTTATTGAGATCTTGAGGCTGACTTGCTGCACTTTCTCCATCAGCCTTTATTGTTTCTCCTTGTACTATTTTGTTAAGGAGATTGTGTCTTTCCTTAAACCTCATCAGCCAACCTCTGCTAGCTTCAGACTTTTCTTCTGCAGCTTTGTCACCTCTCTCAGCGTTCAAGGAATTAGGGTCTTGCTCTAGATTAGGTTTTGGATTAAGGGAATGCTGTGGCTTAGATTTTTTATCTAGAACAATACAGCCTTCTCCGTATCAGCAATTAGCCTGTTTCACTTTCTTATTATTAGTGTATTCACTGGAGTAGCACTGTAAATTTCCTTCAAGAAATTTCCTTTGCTCACAATTTGGCTCATTTGCACAAGAGACCTAGTTTTCAGTTTATCTCAGCTTCAGCATGTCTTCCTCACTTCACTTAATTGTTTCTAGCTTTTGATTTAAAGTGAGAAACATGCAACTCTTACTTTCACTTGAACACTGGGACCACTGTAGGGTTATTAATTACCCTGATTACAATATTGTTCTGTATTAAGGAATAGGGAGGTCTGAAGAGAGGGAGACAGATGGGGGAATGAACAATTGGTGGAGCAGCCAGAACACACAGCATTTACCGATTATGTTTGCCATCTTAAATGGGTGTGGTTTTTGGCACCCCAAAACAATTGCCATAGTAACATCAAGGATTACTGATCACAGATTACCACAACAAGTATAATAATAATGAAAAATTTTGAAATATTGCAAGAATTGCTAAAATGTAACACAAAGACATAAAGTGAGCAGATGCTGTGATAGCGCTGCCACCGGCACAGTGAAGTGAGACTAGAAGAAAACAATGAACCAATTTTAACATGAATAATAATCACAATTATCTCTGGTAAAGCAAAATTTAGAAACTATTACTTATATAAAAATATTTTAAACAAAAAAAGTAGACAGTATTAAGAGACATTTTCAGGAAATACATAGTAAATTTTCATAAGAAGTTTCCTAAGTCAAAAGAGAAGCAACAAACTTATTCACCTGAGATCAGAATTAAATGTCCAACAAACATTTTTAAAAGATTTATAAAGGATCTGGGCTTTTTAATCTAGTGAGCTATAAAATGGTGTGGATTCTTGCAAAAAGAAAGAGAGGGAGGGAGAGAGATATGAAAGAAAGAAAGGAAGGATGGAAGGAAGGAAAGAGGGAAGAAACCACATTTAAGTAGAGAGATGGTAAATAAATTATTTCAATTATAGATATTTTATTAGAAAATTATGAGGAATACTAAAACAGATATTATAGAAAAAGTAGAAGGCCTTCAATTATGCCACCAAACAACTCTCCATCATATGGAAGACATGTCTAACAGTATCAAAAATCAGTAGATTCAAAATATGAGAAATTACTTTTCTTTTAGCTTTAGATAAGCCATGTGATACAAGAGACACTACCAAAGTACAACTTTAGACACATTTTGTTTGAAAGAACTTCCAAACTTAAGAATAAATGTCAATATATACCTTAAAAAAATCAAAATTGTAGCATGGATAATTTTTCATCTTTTACACGGCCAAAGAATTTCAGCTATATATTAAAATATTAGTCTCTGTCTCAATAGACAGCTCCAGCCATGTTAGGTTAAAAAGCTACACTTATTGGATTTTTTAAAAAAGAAACTGATATTCCTCTTATGGCTGTGCTCCAATATATGATATACATAGCGTAGATTTGTGAGGCGGCGAGTATAGCTCAGCGATAAAGTGTGTGTCTAGCATGCACAAGGTCCTGGATTCAATCCCCAGTGCCATCATCAAAAACAAACAAACATATAAATAAACCTAATTACCTCCCCCTCAAAAAATAGAATGAAAAAATGTTTGTGCTCAGCATTCTAAAGCTATGAAAAGTAGCATGTATTAAGTTGTTAAAACTGATAAGTATGTACATGAAAATAATAAGAATCCTAATCAGCTTGCAAAACTATTGGAAAAATAGAAAACAATGCATTTAAGAATCTTGTGTATCTTGCTCAGTTGAGAAGAGGAAGAAGTTCACAAAGATTTACTGTATTATTAACACTGATCAAGAAAGTATTTTTTTCAATATTCAATAATCAAAGACAAAAATGGTAGTGCTTATGTTTTTTCACTGGTATCTCAGTACAGGTAAACAAGCATGGCTTGAAGTACCAAAGAAAAAAAAATTGTACCTACGACCTAGTTACACAGGTACAGATATTTATGTTGAAATTGAAAGTTCTCATAATTGTGGGAGCCCATGATGGGTTAACAAATTGTAACACATCCCAGCCGCTTATCTCCTTAAAGGAGATGTGCTTAGTAACTGCCTTGAGGTTTTAGCAATGAAAAAGGCCCCTGGCTATAAACGCTGGGCGTGCCTGCTGTTAGTCTTCTATCCCCAAAACAGCCTTGGGCTGGAATGGTAAAAAGCTGTAGACTCAGAGGTGAGAAGGCTGGTTAGCCAATGACCGGAAAGGTACCCTGAGGGGGGCAACCTAAGACAGGCACGGCCGCCTGAGTTCAAATTGTTAAACAGCTGATTCTCATACGTTCCGCCCAGATAAGCTGAAAGGCTCAACACAAACATGATTCACCAAAAAGACTCTTCTGACCTTGAGCCAAACACCAACTATAAACAAAGCCTTTGTGCTCATTGTGATCCGAACCTATCCTTTCCTAAATTCCTGCATTCCTCCTTTGACTGTACTCAACAAATATGGGAGATTTGAGAGGCTCCAGGTTCCCAACTCCCTCTCGCTCACTTGACTTTTCCACAGTCTTGAGTAATTAATTCCGTCTCGGTTGGGCTTCTGCTGGCCAGAACCCACGACTGGTGACGAACCCACAATAATATGAATTGATAATAAAGATTTTACATTTTTCTCTAACATGAAACAATATACAGAATATTTTATTTACAATGCAGAGTGTTGTAAAAATTGGCTGCAAAAATAATCAGAAATAGTTGAACAGTTTGTTGTTTTGACCGAATTTAAAGTTGGTATTCAATTTATGCAATATCCTTAGGAAATGATGTTAATAACGCTAAGTTGACACAAGAATTAGTGAATTTGCTTAATTTAAGTAGCACAGATTTGAAACTGTTAAACTTTTGCTTTAAATTCTAAAAAAACATGAAAGAGTTTTATCAAATTAGATAAAAACACTAAAAGAAAAAACTTTGGCACTTAATTCAGATATTGAAAAGTATGTTTCTTTGGCAAACTTAGTCCTGTGAATCTGCATTTTCAACCATAAATTGTTTGAAGTCTAAACTAAGATCAAGCATTTTGATGCAAGTTTGGTGATCCAATCAGGATGTAAAAGATCTACTAGTGTGAAGGAAAAGCCGGGCTGGTCTAAAAAGATAAGTCACAAATCTATGTATCAGTATACTGATCTGAGTTCTGCTGGACTAACTTGTAAATCTAAGTTAATTAGTGTTGGTTTGTTGTTCATGTTTTTTGTTTTGCTAGCCAGCTGGGTTTTCGAAGATACATATCTGGCTTTGGAATGGTGGTTTGCTGCCTCCCCGCCTCCACTTTTGTGATGATAATGCTGCTAAAGCTATTCCATGCCTATTGGCCGAATACCCCAAGCTTGCACTTTACCCTATAAGACCTCATTCGCACGTCTTGGAGTTGCTCAGAGCTTCGGAGCAGAAACCCCTCTGAGCCCGCTGGTGTAATACATCTGAGTGCTCCAACCCTTCGAGTGGTGCTTGTTTCTTGACTGGCCGGTCGTTTCCATAACACTCTGGGAAGAGAGAACTTGAAACTGGTCTTGAGGGCAGAGCTGTGCTCCCCTGGCCTTCCATGCTTCATGTTTTACACAGGGCTTTGGGGAAGTGAAATGGCCCCGGCCAAGTAAGACCTGCTGTTCACCCACCTCAGTCCTGTCTCTGAGGCAGACAGACTGGCTCCCAGCCTCAAGGCCAAGTTTGGGCACCTGAATGGTCCCTTGGAGGCATCCCATCAGTTCTCAGGAAGAAGTCTGGCTGCTTCCACCCCATGGCCCTCCCTCCCATGGTGCTGGCCTCAGGAAGTTTATTTGGGGAAAGGGGCAGCCTACCCCCTACCCCAGCCCTCACCTTGCTCTCACCCAGGCTGGTGCTTTCTCTGCCAGTCAGAGTCTGGAAAGCCATCCCTTTTCAGTTAGGTCTCTTCTGAGATGGATTTGCTTCCACTCAATTCTAGGCGGGGATGCACCATGGAATGCACTGGGTAAGAGAACCAAAATTTATAGTTTCTTCTGTGAGGTTTTCTGTTAATCTACTGGGGCTGGGCTGTGTGTAGTTTGCTGCAGCTATTGGTGTGAGAGGCTAAAGCCACCTGTGTGTCCTTGTTTTCATCTCCCCACAGTCTTTGGGTTTTCCCTAGCACTACTGAGATATTTACTTCTTTTAGTTTTATTCCTGTTATCACACAGGGGCCCTAATGACATGGAGGTAAGGTTTTGGGGTAGCAGGACAGAGCAGGGCATCTATACTCCTGTGATTAGTTCTCATTGAGCCTGTGCCCTGAGCTGTGACCTCCACAAGTGTGTCTCTTTCCCCCCACCCCAATTTGGGTGACACAGAAGATATTTCCCTTCCCCCAGGTTGGTTAGGCTCTGGTAAAATAATTTCTCATTAAAAAAAAAACACAACCCCCCACAATGGAACAGAATGTTCTGGGTGTATTTCAATAGAGATATTTTCTCCTTTACTGGCAGGAAGCATGAGGGGTTCTTCTCTGATCTTCACTCTGAGAGCAGTGCATGGTCCTGGAGGTAAAATGCATGTAAAAGAGCAGAGGGCCCCTCTGACTGGCCTCCTGGAGTTGTCACACTCAGACTTGCCCATGCTGAGCCTCCTGATGGTCACAGGGAGCTTTGAAATCTGCCTGCCCCAGCGGGTCTTACAGCAGTGTGTTCTGCCCTGGGAGATGTGACTCTCCAAGCCTGCCTGGCTGCCTTTCTGGGTTAGGAGTAGCTTTTCCCCTCAGTTTTCTGGTGGATCTAAGAAGAGCTGTGGGTTTGCAGCTCCCTCAGCTCTGGTGTTGTTTTCAGGAAAGAAGGAGCAATTTCTGAGCTCCTCACAAGCTGGACCAGAAGCTGGAGGCCTCCCCTCCTCTCCCTCCATGCAGACAATCAGTGGCTGTGGTTTTAGCCGAGTTTCTGAAGCTGTGGATTTAAACACACACATCCCAGCCCCCACAGGAGCACACAGTCCCATAAATCCCTACAATATCCACTGGTAACTACGGAGCTGATGGGGACATGGGTTTCGGGGCTGCAGAGGCCTGACTGCATGATTTGCTCCATGGCTTATTTACGTGGTTGTTCTGGGCCTTGTCTGAAGTGGCTCGCTTACCATACCTGGTACATGGGAAATATAAAATAAGTACTAGAACCTCCAGTTTTGCTCCCTCCAGGGCCTTCGAACATAAAAAGCAATAAGTGAACTCAGACGGCCTAGTCACCACAATGAGTTCCAACCAGCCTGGCTCTCCTGAGTGACGGGCACTGACTTGCACATTAACTCGGAACAGTAGGAGAACCGCCTTCCTCTAACTGGGCATCTCCCCACACCAGGCACGCCCTCAGCTGAGACGGGGCCAACTCCCCCATTGAGGTGTGTGCTGGTGGATTCAGTGTGACCTGGCCCTGCTGGGACATGAACCTGCAGTGAGTGAGGTGGAGGGTCAGGAGGAGGGGAGTCCCTGCTCGGGCAGCAGGGGACCCAGCAGTACCCTGCCCGGCCTGGTGCCTGGGGCTCCCCAAAACCTCCCACGGCCCCCGGGTCGGCTCTGGTCCAGGCCACTCCATGTACTCTCCCAGTATCTTTTCATTAAGTCCCTGTTTTGCTTTTATCAGCCAGAGGTGGCTTCTGTTGCTTGTTCAGTGAAACAGTGCATCGGGAAACCAGACTATTTCTAAGATCAGTAAAATACCAACCTCGGTCAGCTCGTGGGGCAGACCGAGCAGCAAAAATTCCCGCACAGGGCTGTGTGAACGGCTTACGTGAAGGGTCCACATCATCTGTCTTCAGAGATACAGAAGCTGGTGGTTCAGGTAAAATCTCAGGGAGGGATTGAGGAATCCAAAGCTGGTTGGTTTCAAAGACTAACCGGTCGGAACAGACCACTGAGCTGTGGTCAGAAGCCTGGCTCAATGTCACGCAGACTCAGCACCCTAAGTGCCGGTTGGGGCCAGTGCTGTTCCCTTTGCAGGCTCTCGTTTGGGAGTCACTGTAGCCCCTAAAATGCAGCAGGGAATCCAGCCTCCTGAGCCCCCATCCTGAGTGTTCCATGACACAAATCCTGGGAGTGTTTTTCATCTTTGTTTAGGAGGATGAAGGTGAGGCAAGAGGAGACATAAATTCACACTTAGTGACACCAAGTCACAGCCAGTACCTCCTCCTCGGAGACCTATGTGCTCCCACAGTGGTGGCTGGGTGCTGGGCAGAGCCCTTCTGCTGGTCCCAGAGGGAATCGCTCCTCTAGCTGTAACTGATGGGTTGGACAACAGATCCAGAGGGAGACAGAGCATGTTTCCTGGGAATTTGGAACTGACACACAGAAATCAAGTTCACTCATCTGGGAATTGGGAGGAGGGTGGAAATCAAATGAAACAGAGCAGGAGAGGAAGTTACAAGTGAATGAGAGAGAGAGAGGCAGAGAGACTGAGAGCAAATTGTGAGAAGGAAGGAAAACAATCAGGGGATAGAGGAATTCCAGCTCCTGACTGTCTAGTGTGTCCCAGCCCATCAACGACCCTGCGGGATGGTTAACATCATTCCAGTTTTGCAGATTAGGAAACAGGCTGAAAGAGATGGGGGTTGGCTTCAGATGCACAGTTAATTTAAGTGCCACTGGACCCCTCAATTCCCATTGCCTGAAGGCACCATGATCCTCAAAGGGACCCTGCTGTGCTGACAGCCCAGCACCCTGATCAAAGGGCCTCTGTGGGAGTGGGAACCCCTCTGAGTGTGGAGAGTTCCCTGCACCGAGATGCCATGCATCAGCTGGCTCCCGCTCACCCCAGGTTAACGTATCCCCAGCTGTGCAGACTCCCGACCTGCTTCCCTCCCTGCCAGGCACCCCCATCCTTACCACCGAGTGTACTGTAGGAATTCAGGCACAGGAATGCCCAAAGCAACATGAGCCCACCGGCTGTACAAACAGCAGACTCACAGCCCCAACTGGGCTTCATGGGGATAGTAGGTGTCCTCAAATTTCATGTATCTAAGGCAATCTGCTTCTTCAGCTGGAGGCTATAGAGAAAAATAAAAGGTCCAAAACATCATTCAGTGAGGAATTCCTCCAAGGACCTGACTCCAGAGTCTACAACCATGTGTGCTAGACGCTCCTACCCCCGGACTTGGGGTGAAGTGATCAGCACAACCCCCGGTGGCCCAGCTCCTCGGCTTGGCTGCCCAGAGGGGGCTGGGGGAATGGGTAAGGCCAGGGCACTTAGGAAGAGCACAGAGGCCCTGTCTTCACCCCTCTGCACTTGTAAGCCCTTCACCAAATATCAAGGCATCGGGCAGAGAGCAACCACCACAATAAGGAGATGCTCCCATCTCTTCACTCACTCCTCTCTGTTCATTTACGTGCTGAGCATCCACTGGGTCACAGGACATGACACACAGGATGGCCGATGGAACAGGCTTGGTCCTCCCCCCTGGACCCTGTTCAATCTGATTGAAGAATGATCACTCATAAACCGTTTCTCAAAAGGATACATAGACCGAAGACAAACTGCAAAGTGAATCAAATTTTAAAATATATATGAAGATTCCCCAGTCCCCCGCCTAAGGTTAACAGCATAAAGCTAAAAGATCTTGCCTTTGATCAGCAAGGAAGTGGTCACCCCATCTCAGGAGGAAAGGAGTGTTATTCTTTGAGCAGGACACAGAAGTGCTCCATCGGATTGGACCCGGGCCTCTGCATTCATTCAGCAAATCTGTATAAGCTCCTACTATGTATGGGAATCTAGTAACTAAACCCGTTCCCAAGGCTCTTGGGCTTTATTAGTCAACAAAATAGACAAGACTCCCCATCACTGGGGGCTCAGAGTTTTAGTAGAGGAAACAGGCAGCATGTTGGAGGTAACAAGAGCTTGGGAATAAAAGAGTGATATGTGCAAACTCAGGTGATGGTGGTGGGGTGGGAGGCAGGCAGGAGGGAATAAGGCAGTCCTGGCAGATCTCACGGAGTAATGAACTTGAAGCAGAATAGTTCCAGAAGAAGAAGGAAGAGCAGGGACAAGAGGCCCCCAAATTGAGGGAGAGAGTGTGGGCAGAGGGGCACAGCACTCCAGGTCCTGGAAGCCTTTGTGACAACTTTGGTTCTTAATGAAATGGTGAACCTTTTAGTGAGTTTTGATGGGATGGGTGATATCCAATTTATGCTTTGGTTTTGTTTTTTTTTTGGGGGGATGGTAATTTATTTATTTTAATGAAGGTGCTGGGGATTGAACCCTAGATCTCATGCATGCTAAGCATGCGCTATACCACTGAGCTACACTCACCTCCTCAATGTATGCTTTTAAAGGCTCCCTCTGACTCTGTATGGATGAGAGATTGTATAAAAGCAAAGATGGAAGAAAGAGGCTATTTGGTGTCCAAGAAGGGGCTGAAGGTGGCTCTTATGAGGGCAGGGAGCAGGGAGCAGATGGTTAATTAAGACAGAGTAGCCAGAATTTTCTAACAAGCTGGATTTGCTGTGTGTGTGTGTAAGAGAAAGAGAGAGAAAGAACATGGTTTGAACATCTGGACCTGGACAATGGGAGGGATGTCCTCTCCATCCACAGGGGATGGGACAAGGTGAGTCTGAGCAGGTGGAAAGAGGCTGGAATCAGCTCAGTTCTTCAATGTCATGGTTAAGGGGTCTATTAGATATTGCCACAGAAATGCCTAATAGGTAGAGGAGTCTGGTTTTTTTTTTCTTTTTAACATTTAAAAACTATAATTTATATATATTAATTGTATTATGTGAATGATTTTGGAATTTTATGTCATGCCAAGGTATATGTTATACATAGCCAAATGGAAAATATATCAGAAAAGGGGAGAAATGAGGGCTTTCACATAAACTGACTGTCCATAACGTGGGTAAAATTTCAATAAAACCAGTCTTCAGTGCAAAAACCTCATCTTGGTGTTACATAAAAATAAATGAAAAAAGACTATCTTGATGTATCATTATTTCATGTTACGTAAGAGCCCCAAACAAACACACTGTTTAACTATGAGGCTTGTAAAAATACTATTTGCTTTATTCACATAAATACAGAAATGCAGAAATATTTTAAGGTAGAATAAGCATCTTAGTGGAAATAATAGAGATTTGAGCATTTTACATGATATATATGGACTGGTTCAAAATTTGGAAAAGTAACTTACATAGTAGAACATATGTATGAATGTGAAAGCAAGATGAATGAAAGAAAAAGAGTATGTGTCTTAGGGAGAGGGGTCCAAATGGAAAGGACAAATCAGGGAGTTTTTGACAAATCGACAAATTGATGGCATGTCAATTTTCAAGGCTGGTTTCTTCCACCTAAGGTATAGCAGAGAGAGAGAGGAGAGACCCAGGACCCAACTCTGGGGTACACCCACAGTAAATGTTTGGAAGAAAGAGGAGACATTGGCAAAGGACCAGCCAGTGGACCAAAAGCAGAAAGCAGACAGAGCGATGGGCTGGAGGCCAAGTAAAGCAGGAACATGGGGGAGGAGTGATGGAAGAGCTGGGACAAATGCTGCCGAGGGGCCACGCATGATGAGGACTGAAAACTGACCACTATATTTAGCAACGTGGGGTCACTGATGGCCTTGACAGAGCAGTTTCCATAGAGCGAGGGATCAGGGGAAAAGCCACAGTGGGTGTAAAAAGGGATGGCTCAAGAGAAGATGCAGACAGTGAATTTAAACAACTCCTTAAAGATTTTCTGCAAAGACATGGGGTGGCAATTAGTGGGGGTGAATTAGGGTCAAGGAGTGCTGTTTTTTTTATTTTAAGAGGATGGACGTTTATATACTGATAGGAGCCAACAAGCAGAAGAACAAAATAGATGAGGTAGTGAGAGAGAGGATAGTTTTGGGAGTGATAGCCTGGAGAAGATAGGAGGAACAGGGCCCCGGGGACTTTTGGAGAAACTGGCTTTTGATGTCACCTGTAATAAGAGGTGGGGCAGTGAGAGTGAGGTCACAGATATCTGAAAGCGAGCAGATGTGCTGGGAGTTGCTGGTGAAAGTTCTCTTCTGTTGACTTCAGAAGAGAAGTAAAAAAGTAAACTCACCAGCTGAGGAACGAGGAGGAAGAAAGAGTTACTGGAGTCATGAGCAGAAGATACGAAAGAGCCTTCAGGGAGAATGGGACAGTGAAAAGAGCAGGGGGAGATGGGGTGAGTGTGCTCCCAGAAAGTCACATTTTATCTTTGAGGTCCACAAATGTGTGATGTGTGATTGCCCTTCCTGCTGTCTACGAAATAAAAATTAAGTATGGCTCAGGGAAAATGCTACTTCATTCTAACAGGATGCCTGTTAGAATGGTTTCTCAGGAATGGTCATCTTAAACTGAAAACATTACAAAAAATGTTGAAAAGATGAACTTGTATACCTAAAGACCCACTGTTTTCTATAAATTTGGTTACTATTTATTTCCCATAGCAATAACACATAACCGATACTGCCTAGGATGGAGGTACACCGATGCTTAAAAGGAAATGAGATCTGTATCCTTTTCCTAAACTCCATGGCTTCCTTAATATCCAGTTCCCCTTGGAATTTAGGGATGTCCGGTATAAGAAGTGAGAAACAGTGTGAGAAAATCCCAGCTCAGATTTACACAGCAAAACCTCAGCTCAGAAGTATACAGCCGTCAAAAAAATTTTAGAAGCAAAACCCCGTAACTACTCTTAAAGACATGTGCAAACCTGGGCCTGCCCAGATGTTTCCATACTGGAAAGGTACTCCAGTCACTTGCCCGGTATGGGAACCAGAGACTGGCCAGCCATTTCCATAAAAGCCAGAGAGTAAATATTTTCAGTTTGGCAGATCATTTTGTTATAACCATGCAGGTCTGCAATAAGAAAGCTAAGAGCACTGGGAGACAGGAAGCAAATGGGCATGCTCACACCCTCCCTTCCACTCAGGGCAGCTTCTCTGTGGTGGGGAGCTTTGCCACAATCACTTGTTTCTTTGTTTCCATTGGTTTCTTTGTTTCCACCTTACTGCTCAAGCTCAGAACTTCAGGTGGGCCTGGTCCTTCAGCATCCATGCAGAGAGAAGGCTGAGCGGGGGTGGGGACCCCACCTGACAGAGAAGAGATTGCCGTGACATGAGACAATCACACCTTCCGGGGTGAAAAGGAACACAGACAAGGGAGGGACACAGCAGTGGGACCCCCAGGTCTCCTTCCAGGCTTGCTCTCCCTCCACGGCCACCCTGGGGGCCTGAGGGGTGTTGGGCCTCAGCTACAGTGATTAGGCTGAGGAGACTCAGGATAAAGGACCCTCCAACTCCTCACTGGGTTCCAAACGCAGCCCCTCTAAGCCCACCCTCTGAGCTTCTGGAACTCAGCTGGAAGAATACAAGATCAGGCCAGACCCAGAGCCCAAGCCAAACACGACAGGGGTCACGTGGATGGTAACCCTGTGCTCAGTGGGCAGGGACTCCTTGCAAATGTGCAGAAATCCCAGTTCTGCCTCATTCCTGGGAGAAACCCCAGATCTCCTCCTGCTCTGTCTGTTCTTCTCTTGAGGCTATTTTCCTGGAGGGATGCAGTCCTTGATCCTGGCCCTCCAAACGTACATAAGCAGCCTGTTCAATAAAACAAATTATGCAGTTTTTCACCTTTGCCAGTTTTTTGATTCCAGAAAGGCTACGGGAATCATTCTCACTGTCTCCTGTGCCCCCACCACTTGGTGGCCCTCTGCTCATGGAAACAAGATTTCCCACAACTGCAACCTGCCTCCCAGCTGGTCAGAGGGGAGTGTCCCACAAAGACACAGGTGTTTGTGAGGATCCTGTCTCCCAGAAGAAAGCCTACTCCTGGAGCCACGGACGGGGATCTGGCCTCCTGAGCCACTCAGCTCTAATTCAAAGCCTAAACTGGGGACTGAATGACTTTCTGAGTCACCTGGGATGGAGGGGCCTGATTTTTCTTTCCAGGAATGGATGTAGCGCAGCCTCCATTTTCAGGGCTGACATTCATGATGGATCTAGTTCCCCCCACTGCACCACAGGAAAGAGAGACCCTTCCATCCCACAGCTTGGAAACCCAGCCCAGGGGAGTTCTGAAGCACCACATCGCTGCCAGGTCCAGCATCCCTGCAGAGTGGACCCTGACCCTGAATGAGCCCCTTCCCTGGGCCTTCCCTGCCCCAACACGACCACACCCCAGGCTGTGCCAGAGCTCTGGGGCTCTGCGTGTCCAGGGCAAACAGGTGGGACCTGAGCCAGGTGTCCCCTGGGCCTCAAGGGGGAGACGTGTGCCTCTGCATCAGGGGAAGGTGACCCCACGTGGCAGGCAGGCCACTCTCACTATGGACCTCCAGGAGACCTGGGAGCAGTTTCCCTGCAGGTGTTAGGAGCCATCATCAGAAGGGCAGGCCCCTCTTTGGGCAGACCGTCTTGCTGTCCTGGGCCCACGTGCTGACCAGAGGAATCTACACGCTCCCAGGAAACCCCAGGCAGCCTTACAAATTGGTCACTTGGTGGCCTGGTACCATGGGCTCCTTGACCATCCCATGAGGGTGGTCCTGGCAGGCATGGTCTCCAGCTGCTCCCGTTAAGAAATCCCCCTGGGTTTCTGTGGTCACAGAGCCCACACCAGAAGCTTCCAGTCCTGCAGTGACCCCCACAACAGTCAGCTCCCCTGTGCATGTCCAGGGAAAAATGACAGCAAATTATTGCCAGGAACCGTGATGAACAAGGGGATGGGATTCCATACTAAGTTCAGGATTCTGGTAACTCACTCTGCACCCCAAAAAGCATCCATGATAAATGTGTGTATTGGAATGTCTTTGCCCTTAGGAGAGCTGCTCCTCAGGGCTCCTGTGGCCCTCCAGCCCCACTCAAGTTTCTCAGAGCCTGGGTCTAAATTTCTATCTCCCTGCTTTGGAGGAAGGCCGCCTGTGTCTTGTGGTCACGGGTCACTTTATTGCATGACTTGGCATGTTCTTAGTGCCCGTCCTCCTCTCCTGCGTCTGATTCCCAAGATGTTCCCACTGGCCCTTGGCTCCCTGTGTGGGTCAGGGGTCCTAAGGCCACCCCCTTCACTCTCCTCCTCTGCCCCCACCCATGGGTCCACCCCTAGATGGACTGGGAGGTGTTTGTAAGTGAGTCTCACACGAGGACATGACTGAACAAAGCAGGGCCCCTCACTGGGAATCACAAATGCTCCCTTCTCTGAAGAGGACCCCACAGCTCCACAGTGCCTCCCAGGGGTCTACTCAGCACACAGTCCCCCGTTCTGGGCAAGGCATCTCCCTGGAATCCTTGTTTCCAGAAGGGTCTCTCTGTCCTTCTTCAGAGTTTAGAGTTGTTCCAGTGTCCCTGACCACCAGAATGTCCAGCATGGACCCATCAGAGACCTGGGGAGACAAGGAAGATATGTGGCCATGGATCTCACAGGACACATCTGCTGGGACCCCAGGCCAAAGGGCCGTCCTCCTCCCTTCTCAGGTGTGGATCCCGTGGTAACTTTTTGCAGGGAGGCCGACTGGGGAGTGGGGCCCAGGGCAGTTCATGGGGTTCTCTGGGCAGGAAAGACTTGGGTCAGGCGGCCTTGCCTGGTTTCCCTGCTGGGCCAGCTCTGAAAACCTCCAGTTCCTCTGGCTGTGGCTGGAGATCCCCCAAGCCTCAGGGCGGGGCCCTTTCTCTTGGCCTCCACTGCCTCCAAAGCCACGCTGTCACTGGCATGGGGAAAGAGCTTTATTGCGTTCTTGTGGCTAAGTTGCCACAGACGGATGCTGCTGGCGGCTGGAGGGAGAGTTAACACTTGCTCAGATGTGACTGGTCAGGCCACTTGACACCCTGTCAACTAGCCTTAAACATTGGAAAGAAGACTTTCCTGGGAAAGACGGAAGTTGCTTTCAGTAATACGTCTATAGATTTCTTGTTTTTTTTCCTTAAGGACTCATAAAACTTCTCCCAGGTCATTCCTGGTAAGGACAATTATCCAGGGATCAATCAAGAAATGAAGGAGAAGAGGGGTGAGGATATGGGGAGAGAAGAGGAGTGATCAGAGCCCAAGGATAGGAGATGCCCCTCCCTCGGGCCACAAACTGGGCAGTGGCTGCTGGCATCCAGCTCTCCTGTTCTCAGACCCATTTCATCCGGAGGCTGTTTCCAAAAGAAACAATGGTGGAAGGGCCGTGGAGGACACCTAGACCTCCCAGAATGGACAGCGGGAGCAGAGTCACCATACTGGCTCTGGGCTCTGGAGCCGGACCTGCAATGGAGACCACAGGTCTTGTGAGAAGCGAATCCCAGTGTGTTCAGAGCTGTTTTTGGCTCTGTCCCAGCTGGAGGGTGCAATCCGCAACCTCCAGAAAGAGAGGCCAGGCCCCCCACCTGCCAGGTGGTGTTGCCTTTGTTGGGGAACAGTGATCTTTGGTTGTGAGATGTTTTGCGGCTCTCTCTAAAAACTGCTTTGACTTACATTTGTATCCCAGTCACCAGTTCCAGGGCAACAGAAAAAGCCTACCCTACATCCCTTTGCACTCAAATCTTCCCCAAAGAGCAAGTATTTGCCCATGAAAATGCCAGCTGCTCTTCTAAGGCCCCCTAAATACCCAGCAGTGTGGGCGGTGCACTCTTGATCAGGGACAGGAGGAGAGGGACCAGCGGTTCTCTGGCAGGCTTGGCCCGGTGTGGCAGCTGCGCTGTGGGTGAGTGGTGGTGAGGGCCATGCAGGGAATCCTGTTAGAGGGCCCTCTATGCATGCCTGAATCATGGTCTGAGGTTTCATGTAAAGGATTCAGGCGTCCTAACTGGTCAGATACAGCCCCTCACCCTCGGGCTGGAGCCACCAGGAGCTCAGTACCTCTAACAGAGACATACCCGGTGTGGGGAAAGGTCATGGGACACTCTGGGGGCAGGGGCAGTGGTGCTGGGGAAGGCAGGGAGTGCAGTGAAGGGTGCGGGGAGCAGAGCCCCTTGCTCTGGAGTGAGGGTTCTTGGGGAGACCACAGAGCATGGCACACACCATCCCCACCCTATACCCCAAACTCCTAGCCCCGCCAACACAGGGGCCACTCTGCGCCCTCTCACCATGGCTCTCCTGAGAGACCGCACCCAACCCGGCATCTGGCACCCCTGCCCTACCTCCCCTCTTGGGACAGACCCTGTCTTCTTCGAAACTGCCCAGCAGCGTGAATTCAAGGCCGGCAGCGGGCCTGGCAGATCTGCACTTCAGGTGCCCTAACCTGGCCAGCCCTGCGTGCCTGGGCTCAGTCCTCTATCTTGCCCACCCGCAGCCCGGGTACACGTCCAGTGCAAGTGGAGGCCACGGAGCCCAGGCTGAGCCCCGCACACAGACAGGTGAGGGTGCCCCCGCCCCGCTGACACGACCACTGTTGGCAGCAATGCCCCAGACTTCGGCCGGCGCCACATGCAAGTGAGAACTTCCGTGCGGCCCCACCCATCACAGTCTCGCTCAGCTGCCCCATAAGCCTCCCACCGACCCCAGTCCTGGCCGTGCCCCGGCTCCCATTGGCTCCTCAAGTTCTGCCCTCGCACATCTAGACTTGGGAGGATGCACGACTCAAGAGCTAAGGGAGGGCCCAGCGGCGTTGCCATGGCTACAGGCGCCATGCTCCGCGGGGGGCCGGCGTGAGCTTCTGGGGCAGGGAGCGGGCTCTGGAAGTGTGTAGCTGCCAGGGACCATGGCGGTGCTTGCTGCTGGGGATGGCGGCTTGCTTGGCCGGGAGACTAGTTTTGGCCTGGTCAGTCGGCGGCTGACATCCTGTCTGGGGCGGCATCCCACAGATGGTAAACGTATGGCTGTGCCGTCGGCGGGGCGGGTGGACATGAACCACGGTGGGATCGGGGTTGTGGTGGTGGCCGGTGAGGGGCTGTGGTGCCGGGGAGCGGGTTGGTGTGTGGGGGACAGGGCTGGGGCACAGCCTCAGGCTTTCCTCCCCCTCAGGCCCTGGGTCTGGGGCCGCGAGTCTGGATCACACTGGGTGGCCACGGCCTCCCGAACCCCCCGGGAAGGGCAGGCAGAGGACCCCTCTTAGATGAAGAGGGGCCTTACCCAGGTTTTGAAGAGCCCCAGAATCAGAGGTTGGAATGGGGTGGTTTATCAGCCTTGTTTATCTGCAGGGAAATTTGAGCTCCATCCAGATGTTGATTCCTTCAGTAAAACTCAGGAATAAGTCACAAGGGTCAGTGCTGATTAGCAGTTATCTAGGGCTTGACTCAAAATAGACTGTGTGGGGTGTAGGGTTGGTAGATGGGACCCTCCCTCTCGAAGTTAGCAGTCTTCTAGGACTAGAGGCCCCAGATGAGGATTACATCCTCATCTGCAGTAATGGAGGTTGTGGGAAACACACTGAGAAGGGAGGGATGTGGTGGCTGTAACTCATTACAGAAGCTAGGACCCTTGCCTGGCTCTTGTGTAGAAGAGTTTCGCCTAGGGTAGGGCAGCAGTTATCAAAGTGTGTCTGAGGCCCCTGAGGTGCAAGACTATTTTCGTAGAAACTCCGGGATGTCAAATGCCTTTTGCACACTCTTGCTCTTCTGAGTTCCTGTGGGGTTTTCCAGGGAAAACCTGGCCTGTGATATCACAAAACAGGAATGCAGAGGCAGATAGGAGAATTCAGCTCTCAACAGTCCAAAAGAGATTTGCAGAAATTAAAATCACTGCTATTCTTCCCACTAATGATTTTTGATTTGAAAAATAGACTTATTTTTTGTTTAGGAGTATTAATCGTAACATGTAGTAGTTGTTAATATTTTTAAGTGAATTCATACACTTTTTTAAGTTCTTATTTAACTTCTAACACACAATATTTTGATAGATTTAGCTCACATAAATAGCAGCCTTTTGGAGTTCTCAGTAATTGTTAAGAGTGTATATGGTTCTGTAGACCAAGAAGTTTGAAAGCCCCTGGAGAACGGGTGCTCAGGTGCTAGTCAGGTGCTTAGCAGTGTTAGACGGATGCCAAGATGTCTTCCGCAGCTGCTCCTGGACTCGAAGTAATTGGCCACATGGAGATGGGTGGGCAGTGCCTCCACTTTAAAAACCAGAAGCTGCTGAACGTGTCTGGAGTCTAGGCCATGTGCTGTGCAGGGATTCCTGTTCTATCTGTTATATCTAAGCTGGGATTCCTGTGCAGAGGCCTGGCCCTGAAGACCCACTCTCCTTTGCTCCCTGCCAGGTACCTTCTGTGTGATATCAACCCTCCAGAGGGCTTTAGCCACCATAGGAACGTCTGCATCCACATTGCCTTCCTTCTGAAAACCCTGCTGAAGATGGAGGAGTCGGTACTGGTGCTCCCCCTTGGGGCCACCTCTACCAATGGAGGAGCCCCAACATCAACCAGGTCCAAATTCTCTGGTCCGAATTCTTTGATCTCCCAAGTCTCAACAGAAACATCCCTGACATTGAGTATGAGTAGTTCATTGCAGGTGAGGTGGTGGTCATTTAACTGGAGACAGGTGGTCATTGTTCTGGTTCCGATCTGAACATCGGGCCATCTTGCTTTGGGCTTGTTGGTCTGCTTAGGGGCCCTGCTCATGTTTCCCACACTGCAGGTAAATTTGCTGTTCCCATAGTTTTTCTCGGGATATCGATTTGAATTGTATGAGCTCTATGTCCCCTCCCCTCTGAAAATCCTGGCCTCCTGGTGAGATGGAGTGTGACAAAGAGGCCACTGCCACAGAGGCCTTGTCCCAGCAGGACTCGCTCCCTGGGCAGCCAGGGCCATTCTTACCTGTAGGAAAACACGATGTGTGTGTAGCATGGGCCACATGCTGCAGAAGACATGTAACTGCCCATCCAGTATAATTTGGTCCTGCTCAAGGTTCCCATTTTAATTTTTGTAAGAGGGAAGGGTGGAAGATTTTCTTTGAATAAAGGTATTTAGAACTTATCATTCTTTTTTAATTTTTAATTGAAATGTGGTTGATTTACAATGTTTTGTGAGTTTCAGATATACAGCTGTTTTGTTAGTTTCAGGTATAAAGCATAGTGATTCAGTTGTACATATACATAGTCTATTCTTTTTCAGGTTCTTTTCCATTATAGGTTTCAAGATACTGAATATTGTTCCCTGTGTTCTACAGTGAATCCTTGTTGTTTGTCTGTTTTACATATAGTAATTTGTATCTGTTAATCCCAAACTCCTGTTTGTTTTCTAAGTCTGTGAGTCTGTTTTTGTTTGATAAATAATTTCATTTGTATCATTTTTGAAAATTCCACATATAAGTGATATCATATGATACTTGTCTTTGTCTGACTTATTTAACTTAGTGTGATAATCTCCAGGTCCATCCATGTTGCTGTAAGTGGCATTATTTCCTTCTTTGTTACGACTGAGAAATATTCTGTTATATCTAAATACCACATCTTTATCCAGTCATCTGTCAGTGGATGTTTATGTTGCTTCTATGTCTTGGCCATTGCAAACAGTGCTGCATTGAACATTGTGGTGCAGGTATCTTTTGGAATTAAGGTTCCCTCTGGATATATGACCAGGAGTGGAATTGCTGGATCAAGTGATAAGTCTTTTTTATTTATTTATTTATTTTTTTGTCTTTTGAGGAATCTCCATACTGTTTTCCAGAGTGGCTGCACCAAACTACATTCCCATCAACAATGTAGGAGGGTTCCCTTTTTTCCACAGCCTCTCCGGCATTTATGGTTTGTGGATTTTTGAATACTGGCCATTCTGACTGGTGTTAGATGATAACTTACTCTAGTTTTGCTTTGCATTTCTCTCATAATAGAGCAACATTGAGCATTTTTTTAATATGCCTATTGGCCATTTGTGTGTCTTCATTGGAGAATTGCTTGTTTAGTTGTTCTGCCCATTTTTGGATTTGGTTGTTTATTTTTTTCTTATTAAGTTGTATGAAATATTTATATAGTCTAGAAATTAAGCCATGGTCATTCTCATTTTGGCGAATATTTCCTCCCATTCCATAGGTTGTCTTTTAGTTTTGCTTATGGTTTCTATTGCTGTGCAAAAGCTTATACGTTTAATTAGGTCTCATTTGTTTATTTTGGCTTTCAATTCTGTCGCTAGGGTAGATTACCCTAGGAAAACATTGCTGTGATATATGTCAAATAATGTTTTGCCTATGTTTTCTTGTAAGAAGTTTATAGTGTCCTGTCTAATGTTTAAGTCTTTAAGCCATTTTGAGTTTGTTTCTTTTGGGTTTTTTTTTTTTTTTTTGTGACTCTATAGTACGCTTTTGATTTCTGGTTACCTTATTTTTCAACTCTATCAACCCATTACTATATCTATTTCCTTTAGACTGATAATCACGTAGGCTCCAACACATCCTAAGAATAATTTAGAAAAAAAAGAAAGAAAAAAATTATATTTTCTTGCTCCCCTCTACCATTCCCACCTTTTTTTATTTTGATGTCCTTTTTCTTTTTCACATCTTCATGTTTATTCTCTTGTAACACGTTATTGCATTTCCAGCTATGGTTTTCCTGTTTCTATAGCATCCTACTTCCTTTCTGTTTAGAATAGAACCTTTTAATGTCTCTGTTAAGTTCAATATTGCTGAGTTATCTCCCCTCCCACCCCCAAGCCTCTGAATCCTCAGTTCAGGAAAGCCAAACCATTTTAGCCTTCATCAGTTCTGGGAAAGCAATCTTCAGATTGGGAAAAAAATTGAAAAATAATATTCTGTGTGTTGTTTTCTACCCTTGCCCATAGATGAGAAACTTCTGAAGGTGGAGAAAAAAAGTTGGAGGCGGGGAACACAAAGTCTTTTCTCCTTTTGCTCCTGAAGAAATGATTGATTTTGTAATTAATGATAATGCCCTTTATATTGGTGAGATCGAGATTCCACAGCTTCAGCACCTGTGAATAACGAGCTGGGAGAAAGCTCTCCAGGGCCCCTGTAGTGGAAAAGGCAGCCCCTCTGAGCACCTGTTCTGTATTCTTCCTCCCTCCACACGGGTTCCTGAGGCACCGTGCAGGACGATGCAGTTACCCGAGGTGGAGGACGGGAGACCCCTGCTGGGTGGCGAGCCACAGGAGCCCTCTCTTGAAGGACAAAGTGAAGAGTAGTGGGGCGGGCGTAGGAATAGAGGATGGTTGAGACCCAGGATGGTGTCTTGGAGTCCAGCAGGCGAGGCTGGATGGGGCAGATGGGGCCATGGGGCATGGGCAGTCCTTGAGGGATCTGAAGCAAAGATAGGAACAAAGAGACTGGATTCGTGTGGGGGTACAGCGCCCCCTGGAGGCCGCGGGGCAGCGCAGTGAGCCCTGAGGGAGCGGGCACTTCCCCAAAGCTGGGTTGACAGGTCACAACCAACTCACTGGGGACCAAGAGGCACTGAGTTATTTTTAACTTTTTGTCCCTCTTACTGGAAAAGAAACTGCTGCCTGTTTAATAGCCTCTGTCGTTAGTGAGAATTAAAGACATGAAGCAAGATTGCCTCAAAAGTCATCCATTGTGTAGTTGTTAATAAGGGTCAAATGCAGACTTGAATAGATGAAATGAAACATTCATCAGAGGATTTTAAAATCCTTTAAAATAAAAATTCTTGCTGCCTTTGTTCTTCATTTCAGGGTTCACTTGGTGATAATAATAGTAACCAAAGTAATAGCAAACCCTTACAGAACTCTGTCCTGCTGTTCCAGGAACGCTGTGTTCATGACAATCCAGAGTTGGCACCACTGTGAGTTCCACTTTAAAGGTAAGGACATTCACTAATCACACGGCTAATAAATGGCAGAGCTGGGACTTGAACCCAAGCTGTCTGGCCCCAGAGCCCCCTTTCAGCCCCTTCACTGCAGCTCATCACTTGGCATGCCCGACACAGGGCAGCATTTAAGAGCAGTGTGTCCTTGGCCAAGTTTGCTTCACCGCTTGGTCTCTATTTCCTAATCTGTAGAATGGGGGTGTGGGCAGTGAACTCTGTGAGCTCAGTTGTCATTTCCTCCAGCTCTGATATTCTACTGCTTTGGGTTAATTTAGTAAGTATTCAAGCCCCTTTATGGCCCACTCATGGGCTGGCGCTTTGCTAGGCCCTGGGTTACGGAGCAAACTAAGATCAGCCTGCTTCTCCCAGGAGCCTGTGTCCCTCCATGGGAAACAGCTGTGAGGCCCAGGCTCCCTCACTGGCAGTTGGGGTCTGGGCAGGAAAGCCTGATAGGAGATGATGGAGGCAGAGTTCCTCCGGGAACAGTGGTGGCCACACAGCTCTCAGGAGCGGGAGCCTCTGTCCAGACTTCAGAAAGGGGGATCCTCATGAGGCCAGTAGTCCCCCAACCTAAGCCCTCAGGACAAAGATCCAGCCATCCCGCCAGTGTCACCATAGAGCCAGTCCATCCTCATCACTGTGCCCCTGTGCTCCTTTGTCCTGGGGCCTCTCTTCCCCCTATACCCAGAAGACTCTTCTCCCTCTCTTCTCTGAGTGTCCCGTCATTTCACCCTTGGTCCCTGCTTCCTGGGCAACCATCTCTGGAGTTGAAGCTTTGCCCCCTCACAACCCCCGTTTGATCAGGAGCCTGGGTTGACCTCCTTGTGCTCACTTTCCACCTTCAGATCATTGCTCCTCCTCTCTTGGGAGCACCTGGAAAACCCAGATCCTTTCCTAGCAGTGCCTGCCACCCTGTCCTCCGTGCTCATCTGCCTCAGTCAGGAGCACCATGACCACCACCTCTGTATTGCCTCGCCTCCTACCATCAAGACGTCAAAGCTGATTCTCCCTCCACCACCCAGTATGGTCATTTTAGGGTCTTCTCCATCAGCCTGAGCCAGCCACCCCCCATTCACCCTACCCATGGGCTCATACCCGGGCCTGACTCAACCCCAGGTCCATGCTCTCTCCTTTAAGTGCCCACATCTAGCCATCCAGCTACTTCACCACTGGCCTCCCTGGCCCTCCTTCACCCTCACTGGGGCATCATGGGCTGACTCCTCTGCTTTCCTGCCTGTCCACGTTCCTCTTACTTCCATTTCCCCACCTTCTAGCTCTGCATCCACAGTCAGCACTCTCTTTATGACAAACAAAACTCCCTTGACCCTTGATCTTTTCAGTTCCTCACCAGGCCGACTTCCATCTCGGTTCACCCAGCTCTATTTGTTCTGAGCCTGCAAGCAGAAGGCTCTCCCAGCACAGATTTCTAAGACTACAAATCAATGCCCACCATGTTGCCACTGCCAGGTAATCCTCCAGGGTTTCTCTAGTGAGCACATTTCCCCACTTATCACTCAGTGGTGTCAACATTCTCTGCTCTCTGCACACCTCTAACCTTCCCTCTGTCTCTTCCCTGACTCCCAGCAGATGGCCTTGCCTCCTGCTTCAGAGAGAATGGCATGTTACTGGAAAGGAACTCGCTCACCTGCAGCAGATCTGCTCACCTCACCTTTTCTCTGTCCCTCACCCACCTGGACTCTAGCTGTAGTTGTTCATAATTTGGTGAGTTTAGTTGACATATATATATACACATTTAAAAGCATAGCACACTATAGGCTACCTTCTAGGGCTTACTTTATTCATTTAAAATTGAGTGTATGATTCATCCACTTCGCTGCATGTACCTGCAGCTCATTTGTTTTAACTGATCTTAAATGTTGTGTGTGTGAAAGTAACACAAGACAAGGGTAAACCAGGATTCAGGATGCTGGTTACTTCCTGTGAGAAGAGGCCAAGAGCAGGATAGGGAAAGAGGACACAGTATGTCATTGTCAATAGTCCTGTTCTGATGCTGGGTGATACGTTCACAACTGTTTCTTATAATATTAATTTTAGTACATAAATACCTCTGATAGGCACCTAAGGTGAGAATGTGTCATGAACCAAGACATACAATGGGTAATATTACATCATTATTGTTATGTAATCTTCTTATAAAATATATTAATCATAATCTTACATTATGTGTTATGTGTTATATATTATATAGATGCATGAATTTTATACTATGTATATAAACACCTACATATATATTATATAATATCTGCTAATAAATAAACAGAACAGAATATGCTAGTATATCTACTATTCTGTATTATTTAATAAATAATAACATACTATATCCTGTTATATGACATGGCACATAATCTTTAATAAAATAAGAAATCTGTCACTATATATAATGGTAATTAATAAAATTAAATAAAAACGCCCGCAGCTTTTAACGCCAACACCACTCCAGCTGTCACTGTCTTTTCTCTTCCCTTTCATGGTCGAGGTCCTCACAGTGCTATCCGTTCCCCCTTTCATCTCCTTATCCTGAAGCTTCCTCCTCCTCCTCCCATCCCATGCTGCCTTCTGCCCCGTGGTCCCTCTAGTCACCAGCGGCCTCTGGGGCACTGATTTCCGGGCATGGTCTCTGGCCCCAGCTCACCTGCCTGTCGGCCACCACTGCCACCGCTGGTGGGGGTGGGGTGGGGGCAGAGTGCACCTCTTGTCCTGGAAGAGAACACAGCACAGACTCAGTGACCAGCAGCAGGTGTGGCGGGGACCTGCAGGACTGAGGGGAGAGCCAGGCTGTCTGAATCCAGACCTGGGGCACTTGGGGTGTGAAGAAGCCCGTTCCTCACTACCCCTGAAGTGAGGAAAACACCCTCAGGTGAGTTAAAGTGCTTATGACCCCGGTCTGTTGGCTGGAATTGACAAACGGGCCCCTAAGGGGAGGGTACTTGATGTTCCTGTCCCCACCAAGGCCCTAAGGGCTGGCGGGGAACCAGGCTGGGCACTCCACTGGACCCAGTGCCCCTCCGGGGTGGGGCCTTCTGGAACAAGCAAAAAGCCCTCGGTCTGTGAGGTGAATGGGGCAGTGAGGGAGCATCTCTGCAGCGAGTCAATTGACGTCAGGGCCTGTGGGATCCATTTTTATGGCCACATCGAGCCTCAGCAGAAACCACAGCAGGAGTGGACTCCTGTCTCTCCAGCTCTCATCCTCGTGTCTGATTGCCAGGATTCAGAACCGATCCCCTGGGGTGCTAGGACAGTTATAGGCAGAGGCAGCTTGGGGAGGCCTCAAGAGGGCGGTACTGGCCTTCCTGCCAACACGATTACACGAAGATCAAACAATCAATCGATGGGAAGAAAATAAGAACCATGGTCACATCTGGACACCAAGCTTAGACGTGGTGCATGGGTGACATTTATCGACAACCCAGTGAGGTTCTGTCCAGAGCTAGAGGCCAGGACAGCAAGCAGGGAGTGGCACTAAGGAGCATCATGGTGCAGAGGCTGGACTGGGGGCCTGCAGGTTCCTCCCAGGAGGAGCCTCAGTGTTTGGGAGGTGGCTCACATGCCTCCTTCGTGTCACCAGCAAGTGATGCCACCTGCGGAAAATCAGCTGTAATCCTGAGCCGGGTCATCCCTGGGTGATATGATAAAGGCTCCTACAAGAAGGGGCACCAGATGGACAGTGAACCAACCAACAGGCAGATGAGTTTCCCGCCTGTGTTTATCCTGTTTTCATAGCCAAGAATGAGGAGAGAGTTGCATGGCTCACCATGAATATTTTAACAACTTGAGAGGGTTCCATGTCTCACTGCAATTCAGTGTCACCTGGAGGAATTCAGGCGGTGTTTAGACCCAGGGGAGGCTAACGGCCTCTCAGTTCCTCATCAACCTGGCAAACCCACCAGCCCTCTATGGCCAGAAATTGGCAAGTGCCCTCCCTTGTTATAACAAAACCCTTCCCACTCACAGCTGTGGTGAGCTTTTGTTTTTTTAATTAATGGGAATGAAGATACCTTACAGTCTCCTCAGGCCTTTCCTTAGGGATTCTGCCCTTAGTCCCCGGCAAGGGGGCCCGCTGCCCTGGGTCCTGCACTACAGAAGGTCCCCCTGGCCCTGACACTTCCTCTGGCCACGCCCTCCATCGGGTGGAGTCAGCAGGGCCAAGGGGACACGGTCATTGGCTCCATCCCGTGCTCTGGAAACCCAGGACCCCGAATGCCTTGCCTCTGCAGCCCCTGACCCATTTCTAGGTCATGCACCGGCTCTCCCCAGATTTCAGATTCCCAGGACTCATAGAGAGGCCAAAGGGCAGCTGTTTGCATGGAGGGTATAGGCCGAGCACAGACGTGAATTCTGAGTGTCCCCCTTTGCACATCCAAGGCCCCTTGTGACAAGGGATGGACCCAGCATTTGGAAGAAAAGGGTCAGGCTAGTGATCAGAGACTTGGAATCAGCTCTCCCCACACACTCACTTTCTTTGCAGGACTCTCCTGAGTCTGGGAATTCTAAATTTGAACCTGGCCTTCCCCCTTATAATGAATGTATATTTGTAAAGGCAGGACTTTAGAACCTACTGCACTTAAAATGTTTAGATATATAGGATGTGAGCTCTCAGGTATGTTCTGGCCCTGCACTTCCAAAGGTCCAGAGCAGTTATGTTGGCTCTGCTGAGACTGTAAGTGGCAAAGACCATCTCCAGAGAGGAGGGGCTCCTGCTTCACTCTCCGAAGTCAGGATCTTCTGAGCGGATAAAACAATGGACACTGAGACCCTCAATTGTAAATTGATTTAGAATAATGCCAAAGGTGTGTATGATGTGTGTGTGTGCACGCGCGCACCTGGGGATGTGTGTGGTACATGACTGTGACTGTGTGTGTGTGTGTGCGCTCACGCCTGGGGATGTATGTGGTTGTGTGTATGTTATGTGTGTGTTTGAGCCTGAGGACATGTGTGGTTGTTTGTATGGTATGTGCGTGTGTGGTACATGAGTCCATGTGTGTGTGCGCGTGGGGATGTATGTGAAGCAGAGCCAGTGTATCTGCACATGTGTTTGTGTGTACGTGCATGCATTAGTTTTGTAGAAGCTGTCCTTTAGAATTCTGAAGTAGTAAAAATTGTGTGATGTCCTTTGCTGTATAATTCAAAATTAAAATAATATTCAATCACCAGAAATTTATTCCCCAACAGATTCTGATTTTTTTTTTCCATATTGATTATGTCTTCATTTTACTGATGAGGAAACTGTAGCTTAGAGATGTTAAATGACTCAACCAAGGGCATGGAGCTACGAGCCCAGGGCCAATACGCAGTCCAAGCCATGCTGTTCCAGAGTCCTGGAGCCCTGCTCACGATCACGCATGGCCTCTTGGTGGGGGAACAGATTCTGATGGGCTGTGGCCAGCGTGCAGACTGCCCAAGCCGGGGACTCGGGAAGCCGGGTGGGGAGTAACAGACAGCAGACATGAGTGAAGGGCTGCTCAGAAATCAGATAGTTTCCTAGGTCTTCAATGAGTAAGGAGGCTTACTACTCATCCTTTATCCCTTTGCTGGTGGCTAAAAGGGACCAAGGCCCAGAAGAGCACTTCTGGGAGCTGCCTGCCAAAACCTGGAAAAGGACTGCGCAGGACTGGCTCTGCAGTAGGAGCAGAGGAAGGAAATGTCGCCTCCTGGTGGACATTCTTGGTGATGTCAGTAGGAGGCCTAGCAGCCTTATTATGGAGGTGTCAGGACAGGGTCCTTGTGGAGGATATTTTTCACGTGGTTTAAAAATCATTGCTTCATATATTGCATCCAATTTGTGGTTTATTTTAGGATGGTATATATTGTCTCTGTTACTCCTTATTAGCTGGATTGATTACTTTTTTATTGTTAATTTTCTCTTCAATGATTTGGAAGCTATATTGCCTTTTAATGAAAATTCTCTCTAAATTTTTATAAATCATATCTAATTTCATAACTTTATATGTAATTGGACCAGTATTTCTATAACAGTCTCAAAAATGAAATAATCTATTAGATCCTGTTCCTCAATAATGATAAATTAAGCATATTTTACCTCTCTGCTGTTCCAGATTGTGTGTGTGTGTGTGTGTGTGTGTGTGTGTGTGTGTTTGTCCTCCAGTTACTATTTCTTAGACAGTTACTTTCAGTTTGTTACATTAACAATGAAATTATAGGTATAAACTTCTTGGATTTCATTGCTCACTACCACTATTTAATCCCATGTCTTTCCCACTTTTGAGTTATTTACTTATAGGGATTTTCAAATAACTGGACACATGATTAGCTAAGTTTTTTTGAGCAGTGGACTTGGAACTCTTACATGTCTATATGCAGCTTTATGTTCTCCTCCTCAACAACTCTCAGGGTGTTATTGATGGCCCAAGCCATGTTTTAAAACATGGCATTGTTTTTCATCAACAAAAAAATGTTTTATTGATTTAAAGTGCTGTCTTTTTATGACTGCCTAGTCATGTCTGGTGAATAAAGATTTCCTTAACCTTCCTCCATCTTTTCGCCATAACTCGGATTCAATGACATGCATGTTTTCACCATTTCTCAGTTGGGCTTCCGCTTTGACTTCCACTTTAAATCATCACCCCACTCTTTTTATCTATGCTTATTCCTGAATAAGTGAGGTCTCTATCGGATTAAAGGTGGTTCCCGTCAGAGATATGTGGCTCCCTGTCCAAAGGTCCAAAGGAAGAGAAAAGGAAAGATTCCTGTTTCTGATGGTTACATTTTGTCAGCTTAGAGATCTAGTTATCCGTGTGGCTGCGGTGGAATTTGCAATATCTTGGCTCAGAGTTTCCTTTTTCTGGCTTACTAGGGGAGCCGCATTAGCTGGGGTCACGGCGCTGTGGCCATTGTCAGGATCCCGGGGCTGAGGCAGGTCCTCTCATCCCTTGTTATTTTGATCTTGCAAACTGGGTCCCAGCTATGTGAACCCTGCACCTGGCGGCCAGGATCGCCCCCCAAGTGGCTTGTCCCCAGTTCCTCGGCGTCCCTCACTGCTATCAACTAGCTCCAGTCAGGGTACAAGCTGGCTTCCACTGCGGTCCTTCCTCCTTCCTCTCCAGGCAGGCCCTCCTTTCCCACTAGTTGGCCCTAAACCTTCTCTCCTGTTCTACATACGCTGAAGGAGTTCTTCAGCGTTTATAGCAGGTAGATGGCGCTCTTCTATATTTGGAAC
Organism: Camelus bactrianus; assembly: GCF_048773025.1. Taxonomy (NCBI): domain Eukaryota; kingdom Metazoa; phylum Chordata; class Mammalia; order Artiodactyla; family Camelidae; genus Camelus; species Camelus bactrianus. The sequence continues at coordinate 142,425,049 of NC_133541.1, forward strand.
CCTTCAGTGCTTGCAGTGGAAATTTAGGTGGAAAGGAAGAGCTTGGGGGTTCTCCATATCTAGAGGCTCCCTATCCAGCAGATTCAACTAACTGTGGATTGAAAATGTTCGGGAAAAAAACAGAAAGTTTCAAAAAGCAACACTTGAATTTGCCATACACAGGCAACTACTTACATAGCATTCATGTTGTATTAGATACAATGAATAATCTAGAGATGACTTAAAGTACACAGGAGGACACAGCAAAAGAGAATATGACAACGAATGTACGTGAATATTCATGTATAACTGAAAAACTGTGCTCTACACTGGAATTTGATGCAACATTGTAAAATGACTATAACTCCATAAAACAAAAGTTTGTATATATATATAGAAAATGTACATGGGAGGGTGCACATAAGTTCCATGCAAGTCCTATGCCATTTTATACAAGAGGTGTCAGCATCCATGGATGTTGACGTCTGGGGGAGTCCTGGAACCAGTGCCCCATGGTTACCAAGGGATGACTGGAAGTCCAGGCTCCTTGTCCCAGCCTATCAGGTCCCCACGTGGTCTGAATGCTGCCTGTACCACACTCTCCCTGTCACTCTCCTCCAGCCCTGCCAGACTGCCCTCTGATTCTTCAACAGGCCACACTCACTGCACTTCATGTCTGGCCCCTAGAAATACACGTTACTTTCTGAGCATGGCTCTGCTTTAATAAAACGGGCTGCATTGTCACTAGAGAGGACAGTGTGGAGGTTGCTTTAAAAACTGAAAATGGACTTAACTCATGATCCAGCCCTCCCACTCCCAGGCATATATCAAGAGAAAACTCTAATTCAAAAAGTCACATGCACCTCAATGCTCACAGCAGCACTATTTATAATAGACAGGACATGGCAACAACCCAAGTGTCCATCGACAGCTGACTGGATAAAGAAGTAGTAGTATATTTATACAAAGGAATACTACTCAGCTATTAAAAAGAACAAAATAATGCCATTTGCAGCAACATGGATGGACGTAAAGATAGTCATTCTAAGTGAAGTAAGCCAGAAAAAGTGAAAAATGCCATATAATATCACTTATATGTGGAATCTAAAAAAAGACATAAATGAACTTAACTACAAAAGAGAAACAGACCCACAGACATAGAGAAACAATCTTACGGTTACCAGGGAGAGAAGGGGATGGGAAGGGATAAATACGGGAATTCAAAAAGTGTCCCTCTTGGGGAGTGATGGGAATGATAGATATCTTGATTGTGGTGATGGTTTTCTGGGTGTAGACATCTATCAAATTCATCAAATAGTACATGTGTAATATGTGTAATTTACTTTAAAGGAATCATACCACAATAAATGTGCCTGTAAAAAAAAGAAAAGAAAAGAAAAGAAAAGATTGGCGGCATTGTGTCCTACGTTTTTATGTGTCTTCAGTGAGTGGGTCTTCAAGTTTCTGGTCTGCCATATTTTCTGAACCAGAAGTGCCCTCCTTCCCTTCTCTTTGATAAACTGTCAGTGGGTGGCATTTATTCCTGTGGCTTCAACTGCTCTCTGTCCACTGATTAACCGTCAAATGTTTTCAGTCCCAGAAATATACTTGTAATTGAAAAGTAGACATTCCCACTTGATTAGCCCATAAAAATCTCAAGCTCTGTATGTTTGAATTTACACTTGCTCAGAACTAGGTTTACATCTTCAAACAATGGCATCACTATCCCATCTGTTTTCCGTGCCATATATCTGGGAGTTTTCCTTTACTTTTCCACTCCCTCACTCCCGTCAGTATTACAATTCTATTCCTTAATGTCCCCCAGCTAAGTCCCTGCCCCTCGCTCCCCACTGCATTAACTCACACCCCTTGCTAGTATCCCCAGTGCTGTTCTTTAGAGTGAACAATCCACTTTGCTCACTTTTAATGACAAATTTGTGTCACTCTCCTCCTTAAAACCCCAAAGAATTCCCCGCTGCATATGTGAGGAAGTCCACTCTCCCTGATTTAAATTTATACCTTCTCATCAGCTAGTTGCTGCTTTTTTTCAGCCTCAGCTTCCATTAGTTCCTCACAGCCTTTAACCTCACTGACCTTCCTTCCCTAAGTGCAAAGTGCTCTTAGACACGACCAGACCTCTGCACTAGACACGCAAGCTGGCGAGAATCCCGTGCCCAGCACGCACTCTCCTGGTCTAGAGATTTGCTGGAATCCTTCAGATGTCAATGCAGAAAGTATTTCCTCTCTGACACCTTCCCTACCTTCTAGAACCCTTCCCCAGGCAGTGCAAGAGCCCCTCTGAACATACAATATACATGATGCCAAGTGACTCTTACCACATTGTTCTGAAAATCTATTTAAATTTGTCTCTTCCACGATACACTGTGATCTCCTTGAGGAATAGGGGGCTGTGTGGTATTTTCTAGACAGCTAATGTCTGGCGCAGACCTTGGGCCATCGGAAACAGTCTGCTGACTCATCAAGGATTGTTGTCTTTGTGATGCAAGAAAGACTACATGATTTCTGATCTTACACCATCCGGCAAGGGTCAAAATAATTTCACATAGAACTACACAGGCAAAATATGTGTATTCCTTTCCTCTTTGTGAGCCTGAGATCATAGGCATCTTGGAACGAAGGTGTCACCCTAAGCTGTGTGTCCCCAAGGCTGTCACGTCCAGCTTCAACATATTTTTTAGAAGTTGTAGGTATACGCATACATCACCCCATCTTAGAGCAAACGGCGCTTCAGCCTGACGTAGTTTAATGTTCATATAAATATCATAAGTCTTCCAAACTGAAGCCTGAGGAAACATTTCCCTTCTCTCCTTCCAGTCTGTCTGCCATCTGCACCCCACATCCCCACTGCTCAACTGTGTCAGACCACCTTCCATCTAGAAACATTTTCAGTGGGACAGTTGGATGAGAACTTATTACAGCAGTCATGAAAATGGTCCCATGAACGTAGGCTCTGCACAAGGATGCTTTGACCAGAGGCCTCAGCCGTGGCCTGCAGGATCTCTTCACGTGTTCTGCCTGGCTTCCCTGAAGACGTTCTGCAGACAATCAAGCCTGCAGTTAAAGTCATAGAAGGCCCAAAATATCCAGAAAAATAGATTGAGATTCATCTCCTTGGGAATATTTTTGAAAACCATCCACTAATAGGAAAAAGAGTTTTAAGATGTTCATTTCAGAGCAGATTATGTCCAACTGCAGGTGGGTCAGTTTTGTCATTGCTGCTCACTAGTTGGCTTTCTGCTGCTTCTAACACGCCTCTGTTTAGAGAAGTGGCCTGAGTCGGCCCTCAGAGCAGAAAGGTGAGCTGGGCCTGGTGACAGCCAAGCTCCTCTGCTGTGTAGTAACCTGCTGAGAAGGAAGGGATGGCCCAGGGCTTCCTCTGACTCTCTCCCTCAGTTATAAACTCTATGAAGGGAAAATGGAACAAAAAATCTTAATTCAATATGGTATTGTCAAAGTATAAAAATAACTGTCTTTGGAGGGGATGGTATAGTTCAAGGGGTAGAGTACGTGCTGAGTTCAATTCTCTGTACCTCAATGTAAAAAAAAAATAAGAAAAAATCTTTAAAAAAAAGAAAAAGAACAAAGAAGAAAAGAGATCTCAAACAACCCAAGTTTAAAAAGAAAAAAATAAAGTCTTTTAATAATAGTAATCAGCTCGGTCTTTTGCTAGATTAGGAGTTTGGGATTAACAGATACAAACTACTATGTATAAAATAAATAACCAACTCCCAGGTCCTTAATTACCTAGTTCAACCTGAATCCTTTCTCTTTTTTCCCCTAAGCAACCCGTGGAAGCCACTGAAATTCTCATTTTATGAAAGAATTCATTTAAAGGCAGTATGAAAGTTACTGGTTAAAACAGTTATTTGTGCTTCCATGAATATAGGTATAGTAAGAAAAATAGACAATAAACAAGTAAGCAAATAAATATATGATGTACTGCCAGGTACTAATAATTGCCACAAAGAAAGATAAAGCATATTAGGAGAGAAAATGATTGAATAGGAAATATGTGCGTGCCATTTTAAATAATGTGGTCAGATAAGTCCTCTCTGAGGGTAAAATAATTTGAACAATGTCCTGAATGAAGCAAAAGAATAAGCCACGTAGGTAACAGACAAGAAAATCCTCCCAGGCCAGCAGAAGTGTAAGTACAAGACTTGGAGTTACAAACACAGCTGTCCTGGTGGGGATCATCTGGGCAGTGAAGATGGGCTGGAGCAGAACGGTGAGAACAGAGGCTTCAGAGACGGGTGAGGGACCAGATCACACAGGGCCTTGGTAGGGACTCTGGATATCCTTCTGAATACAATGGAAGATCACGAGAGTATTTTGCAAAGCGGAACAACTTGATCTGATTCATACTTTAATAAGACCGTTGTGGGTAACATATAGGGAATAAACAATGGAAGCAGGGCAAGGCAAGCTGATGGGAAGCCAATGGGAAGAGTGCTGCTGACCTGGAGAGAGACACCGACGTTGGGCTGGGATGATGGCGGGAGGCAGGCTGAAAGGGGGATACGATTTGACAGTAACGGTCACAGGCATTAATGCTCAAGTTGCACACAGACACAGAGTGGTTCAGGGTGATGGGTATGTGATATTTGGGGCTGAGTCACAGTTTTTGTGCAGAGACCTGACAGGAGAATAAAGTGGGGACGTTAACGTTGGTAAGAAGAGTTGGTGTGTGTTGAATTCCCCCTAAAGCCGCATCTCTGTTTCTCGGTAGATGAAGTCAGCAGAGCAGGGATGGGTGTTCCTATTTCTGCAGAGAATTGCGTGTCTTCCTCATCGACAATTTCGAGAGGCCGACGTGCCCATCCAATTGCAACATCTTCAATCTGCCTCTTTCTTTCCAGGAGGAGATTTCAAAATAAGATGCCAATCAAAAATCCCCGTGTCCAGAGTTAGAGCTGTGTGCCTTTGGGATGATCTCAGAGATGCCTCCACAGATGCTCAGTGTGCTCTCTCTCCCTCAGAGCACACAGTTCCCTTCAGTCCGGTGGGTCTCAGCAGAGATTTCACAAATAGACCCTCTCAGGCCCTGGGGACCAACTTCCCGCTTGGCCGAGCTCTGAAAATGAGCACGAGTTCTGGGCAAAGGGCCTTCTTCAGGACGCCATCTGGCAGATTACATGAGGAAAGTGTCCAAAGAATGGAAGGGTTGATGGTATAAATGGATTTTAATTTTTGCTCTGAATCTGAGTCTGTCCTTCTGTTTTGTTAAGGAAGTTTTCTTAGGCCAGACATGATTCTCATTTCTTCTATTTGATCATCCAAGAGGTTGAGATAGGGTTTTTGTTTTAGGGTAAGAATCTTTAAAAAAAAAAAAAAAATCCTTGCAAATAGCATCTTGTTAGGCATTTGGGCAAGACAACCAGTAAATTCTCCCAGCAGTATTGAACCCCCTTGTTCCTCCAGGGGGTCTCCAAATTTATATATGTTCCAAATCTGACCCAAAACCAATGAGTCTTTTGTTTTTTAAGCACTTCACCATGGACAAAAGATGTCACTAAAGAAGGTGAGAAAAGAGCAGGTCACCATCATTCAGAATCCCTTCCAAAGGGCCCACAGAAGTAAAGAGGAGACGAACGAGAGAAAAGGTTTATTTATACACATGCAGGAGCCAACCAGAAAAGTAACTACCATGTTAAATGGTGAAAGTTAAAGGCTTTTTATCAACCTAACTTAATAGGGCAAAGGGAGAGGAGAGAATTGGCTTCCATGACAGGTTTTCTTCTACATCTATTGAATCTCAGGTATCTTCAGCTTAAAGTGCTTTTGTATTAACCGTGGGTTCCATCTGACTTTCCATTCCTCGAACTTTGTTCTTTTTCAAGATTCACTCATGCATTCTGAGCCCCTGGATTTTCCACGTGAATTTTAGATTGATTGTCAGTTCCTGCAAAACAGAACCTGGGATTTGGGTAGGCATTCTTTGAATCCTTAGATCTATTTGTGGACTACTGTCATCTTAGTAGAATGAAGCCTTCTGCTCCATGAATATGGGATTATTTTCTGTGAATGTAGGTCTTAATTTCTCTCAACAGAATCTCTCAACTATTGTAGTCTTCAGTGCCCAAGTTTGATACTTCTTCCTCACCTCTATTGGACGCTGATTCAGAAAAGACACGACCTCCTGGAGAACCTCTGCTGCCACGGAGCTGACATGGAGCTGAGTCCTGAAAAGGCTTTAAATTCTTTTAAAAACAGGATTAGTGTACTTTAATTACTCCATAGATGAATAATGAATGGGTCACATTAACATAGGATTTTAATCCTTTTAGAATTAGTAGAGTAATACAGACACATTACAAAAAATTGAAATATTGCCTAAAAGAGAAGAGATTTGAAATTCCCACCCACAGAGGTGACTGTCATGAATGATTTGTTGCTTAGGTCTCAGTCTCTGTGTCTCTCAGTATGTCTCTTTCCATCTCTGCCTCTCACACACTCACAATCAGATCAATTTACAACTATATTGATTTCACACATATGTGGTAGTGCAGATGGGACCCTGGATGCAGACAGTGGGTCTGCATACTTCCACCCTGAGGCCTCCCTTGACATTGGATTGAGACCAGGCACCCACTTTTCCAACTGCACAGCATTCATTAATTCACATCAACCAGAACGAATGGACCCCATCCCCTCTCCATCAACATTAGTGTTGCCTTAATTCCGACTGTTTCAACCAGTGCTGTGATGAACACCCTTGAAAAGGCATCTTTGAATAGGTGTGTAAGGATTTTAGTGGGATGAAATGTAAGGATCAGAAGTTCTGGGGAAGAGATGCATCTGTGGCCCTTTGATGCGTCCTGCACCCTGTTCTCCTGAAGAGGAGCGTCCCTTCACTCTTCCCTCCAGGGGATCTGCTGGAACCTCTGCCTGCTTACATTGTCGCCAGGGCTGGTTGTCACCTGACTAAAGACCCACCAGTGTGATGGTGACCGGTGCTGTCTCTGCAGTGTTTCTGTCTGCCTGAGTTCTCACCTGAGTGTTCAAGCCTCTCTAACACACACTGGCCACCTGCATTGCCTCTCATTGGAACTGCCCATTTGTGTTCTATTTCTGTTTAGAACACTGGGTTTTGAAAAATTTTTGGACTACAGTGGTGGGAAACCCTTCGCCAACCTTGGGTTATGAAGAATGATTTTTCCAGGTTGTGGTTTGTCTTTCCAGCTGTTTTTCTGGGCTTTTGCTAATTTTTTTTATTTGTTTGGTTTTGTTTTTGCCACAGGAAGAGCTAAGCATCTCCCTTATGTCTTCTGGCTGTGGTGTCTCAGGGGGAACAGCAGTGTCTACCCTGAGATTATGCACAGAGTTACTAAAAGGGCTTCATTTTGTACATCACATCTTTAATGTGATATCCCTGGATATCCCCTTAAAATAATAAAAATGCCGTTTCAAGTGAAAACAAAAAAAATCACCAGCCCCAGCTTAAAACATGTGGGCAGGGACAAAAAAAAAAACACCTTTTTTAAAGTTTCATTGACAGGGAACACCCAGGAGAGGTAAAGACACGCAGAGAGAAAGAGGACTTGGGGTTGTAAGGGGCTGGGTGAGGAGGGAGGGGAGTGCACGCTCTGGATCCATGGTTTCACTTTGAGGAAAGAAATAGTGTGAAGCTAGATGGTAGTGATGGTCGCACAACATTATGAATGCCCCTAATGCTCCTGAATTGCACAATTTAAAAGAGGAAATGTCTATATTTTATTACATGAAACTCTAAAAAGAAAAATAAAGGATGCCATAAATGATGAGAAAGAAACAAAGGAAACTAAAGAAAACCAAACAAAAACATCTCCAGCGGAAGGGAAGTCAAGTTTGGGAGGGGGAGGGGACTGACGGTGGGATTTTGGAGAACATTTTGGGGAAGAAGGTGTGGGTGGGTGCAGAGGGGGCTCTGCCCCAGGGGGTGGTGATGCCTGAATTGGTTCTCCATTGCCCAGCAGTCCAGCTACATATGCAGGTTCAGGAGGAGCTGCAGGAGATGCAGGAGGGAGCTCGGGATCTACTGCTGGATCCAGATCATCCTTTTTTGGTCTCTGACATCTTCCTCTGCCCCTGCCTCCTGTGTAACTATTGGATGTGGAGAGAGTTTTAAGTCTTGTGGAAGTGCTCATGCTGTGAGAGAGGAAAAATTGACCCACCTGCCTCCCTTTCCATGTGCCTCTTCAAGGACAGAAACCTTCCCAGAGCTTTCCAGACAGCTCCCACCCAGAAAGTGCCCACAGGATGTGTTCTGTGACAGAATTTTTCCAGACAGGTGGTCTGAGGCCATTCTTTTCTCTGGTCCCAACAGTAGCCTCTGGGGACACCTCCCTGTGTGGCCCAGCCCTTGCCCCTCCCTCACCTACACACATGCAACACACCTGCCTTTCTGACCTTTGGGCTCTGCTTCGACGGCCCCTGGTCCTCCACCTGACTTGCAACGAGGTGGGCACGGTGCTCCAGGTCAGAGCCGGGTGTGCTGAGCTACCCATCAGCCCTGGACAGGTCCCTGGGGAGAGCCCTGGGTGATGTATGGGTCGGAGGCCTGCCCCACTGATTTCTGGGCCATGGTGGTTGGTACCCCTCCATATCCAGACCCACCTGGAGCCTGTGCTGGCCCTCAGAATAGTGGCACACCAGCCCTTCACTTGGGGAGGGAGCGTTGGTGTTCTTATTCATCAGCTTCTGTTCAGTATGTGGTATCTGGCTCTGCAATGACAGTGACCAGCGGCTGACTCGGCCTGGAAGTCTCAGAGCCCTGCCCGGCCAGGAACACTCCTGATTCTGTCCACTCGACCCTCTGCTGCCAGGTCAGACTGGGACTTTGTTCAGCTCAGACACCCAGGAGGGAAAAGACATACCCAGAGAGCGTGGGCTCCACCTCGGGCAGCAGGACCGTTCCCCGGCTCTCCACATCCCAGCCAGCCAGCTTTGACCTGGGCTGGGGATGTGACCGGCCCCCTAGGCCTCTGACCTGCTCTTGCTTGAGGCAGAAACCCATCCCCAACATGACTGCTCCACCTCCACCAGCCAGGAAAGGGCCATGGTTCTACCTGCGTGGGATCTGAGTGGTGGCCCGGCCTGGACGGGTCTGCCCTGGGCCTCCCTGTTTTACCTTTGGGTGTCTCTCGCCAAAAGGCCAGAGGAGCCTTGAGTGAGACCTGACCCAGCGCCGGTAGCGTTGGTACAGCCCCTCGCTGAGGGTTTTCCGGGAGCTGCGGCCTCGAGATAATGGGATGCAGCAGAACATGCCTCTGTCTCCAACCAGGTGAGCTGAGTAGGGACTTCTGTACAGAGTGGGTGCCTGGTGACTTCAGTTCCAAGTTCTGTTGGGCTCTATTGCCAGGGAAGTGAGGTCACTTACTGGGGTCCACTTATCCAAGCTTCCTCCTGACACAAAGCTCCCCAAGGGCCTTTCTGGGCTGCCGATCTCTCATTTCTCACTTCTTGCCATGTTCACACACAGTGATACCAACTCAGCCTCCCCCATAGCCCTGGGGAGGCCTGGATGCAGCCAGTGCCGCAGCTCTGAAGACACCTGGGGTCAGACCTGGCTCCCCCCACTCAGCAGTGCTGTCACCCTGGACAAGCCACGTGCCTCTCAGGGTCTCCCCAAACCCCCATCGGCACAGTGGGGATCATTCTGGCCCCTGATTCCTAGAGAAGCCATCCTGTCTCTAGACCTAGAAACACCTACTGCATCTGTCATCCCCATGGGCTGGCATCACAGGGAGCTCGTGCACAGACTCAGCAAAGGAAGGACCCCACAGAGGGCTGGCGGAGCGCAGAGAACATGCCACACCGGCCGGGGTCTGCCCTGGGGTCTGGAGAAAGTCACTTTCCTTGCTACATGCTTCCCAGCTCCCAGTCGTGAGACTGAAATTAAATACAACTCTGGCATCGTCCGCTCTGGCATACAGCCACCTAGGTCATTATGTCATGTTGACATACAGGTCCAGTGTCTCATCTCGGCCTCTGTGGTGGGCTGCCCCACAATGGTTTCCTATTTTTTGCCTTCTGTTCCCACGCCATTGTGTGATCCCCACACCCTCCCCTGGAAGGTGGATGGACTTTGGGACCAGGTTCTGACATGTAGACTGACTTGTGAAAATGTGCGTGAGTTCCACTCATTACCAGCTCCAGTGTTCCTTCTCTCTGTCTCTGCCTCTCAGTGCCTCTCTCTCTGTCTTGTCTTGCTCTCTGTTTCTCTGTCTTCCCCTGCATTTCTGTGTTTCAGTCTGTCTCTTTTCCTGTATGTATGTGTATATATATTTATGTGCATATGTGTGTATTTATGTATGTATTTTTCTGGCCCACGGCAGGTCACTTCTGAAAATCCTTTGATGACATATTGATTATTTTGAATTCATGTTACTGAAGAAAAATTATCTTTGAAAATTGTGCAAGAACTTTGGTGGGTTCTCCTCTAAGGCCCAGCACTGCTGGGGAAGGGATGCACATTTGGCGCCTTGATGTATCCTGCACCTTGTTCTGCCAGAGAGGAGCGTCCATTTGCTTTTCCCTCCAGGGGACCTCCTGGGGCCTCTGCCTGCTCACGTTGTCACCAGGGTTGATTGTCACCGGGCTAAAGTCCTACCAGTATGATGGTGGCCAAAGCTGTCTCTGCAGTCTGTCCGTCTGCCTGTGTCCTCACCTGAGAGGTCGAACATCTCTAGCAGACACTGGCCACCTGCACTGCCTCTCGTTGGAAATGCCTGTGTGCGTTTTGTTTCTTTTCAGAACACTGGGCTTCAAGATGTTTTTGGACCACAGGGATGTGAAGCTTTTCTCCGACCTTGGGTCACGAGGAAAGGTTTTTCCAGGTTGTGGTTTGCCTTTCAATCTGTCTTTCTTGGCCTTTGTTTTCTGTTTTTGTATGCTTTTATTTTGCCACAAGAAGAGCTAAGCATCTCCCTTCTGGCTCTGGTTTCACAGTTAGAAGAGCAGTGCCTACCCCGAGATTATGCCAGTTACTAAAAGGGATTCACTTGGTACGTCTCATCTTTAATCCAGCTGGTTTTCCTCTCCAAATACAAAAATGCTAATTCACGTGAAAACAAACAAAAATTCACCCTTCCCTACTTAAGATATGTGGGCAGACAAAAAAATATTAAAAAAGCCACCTTTTATATGATTTCATTGACAGGGAACCTCCAGGATAGGTAAAGACATAGAGAGAGAAAGGGGATTAGGGCTTGTCAAGGGCTGGGGGAGGTAGGATGTGGGGTTCACTTTGTATACAAGCTTTCACTTTGAGGAAGGAAATAGTCTGAAACCAGTGGTGTTGGTCTCACAGCATTGTGAATGCACTTCATGCTCCTGAAAACTGCACAATTTAAAATGGGAAAAGGCTAAACTTTATTCTTATAAACTTAAAACAAAAATAGAATATAGTATAATAGAAAAGAAAAAAATCTGACTCCATAGACGATCTGTTCTTTTGGCTTTAACCCTGTGCCCTCTTTTCTAGGCTTAATCTTACTAGCTCTGCACATTTTGTAAAACAATGTTGCCTTTAGCCGGAAATATACAGGAGAGCTTATTTTCAAGGCTCTGATCTTTAATGATATTAACACTTTTGCACTTATATAAAGACAACAAGTTGCAGAAAAGAAAATAACTTTTGTTTTGTTACAGGATTTACAGAGGCACTCTGACCTGGTCTATGTAGACAGCTACAGACCAAGATAATGGCAGACTTGGAACACCATCTTCCCCAAGTCAGACTTCAGGCTCCTTTTCTACTAAAAAGGGGAGGGGCTGTGGTTGGTTGTTGCAAACTTGTTGGTGTAGGATTTCTTTGTTCTTGGAATCCTTTGCAGCTGTCCACGTGGGTCAGATCATGGTGTTCCTGTAAAACCTGCAACAAAACAAACTTTTTCTATTCTGCAAATTGTTATCTTTATAGGAGTGCAAAAGTGTTAATATCCTTAAAGTTCAGAGCCCTGAGAATAGGCTCTCCTCTTTATTTTAGGCTAAAGGCAACATTGTTTTACAAAAGGAGCAGAGCTAGCTAGACTAAGCCTAGAGAACACGGCAGAGGGTTAAAGGAAAATGAACAGATCCAATATGGAGTCAGATTTGTTCTTCTCTATTACAGTGACTTTTGGTGAGAGCTAACATGATGATTCCTGGGTGGGTCCTCCACTGTCCCAGGCTGGAGTTCAGGCAGGATCACTGCCAGATTCCCCATGACTTTGGAACTGATCTCCCACAGAGAAAGTGACAATTATTGGATTAAAATTACCTGTCAAAATCCCTTCAATTGCCTGTAAACTATACCACAGCAGGGGATGTCTCATTGGCCAGTCAAATGCCAGTCTCCCCTGATGCAAGGGACCAGCGTCGAGGGGGGCCCCAAGGTGGCTTGGCCAATGCACCTGCCTACATTGCTCTCCAGCCTTGGCTTCCTAACTTTGATGCTTTAAAAGCTCCCGTCCCTCTTCCCTCTGGCTTGGTGTGAATGAACAAGATCCCTGCACCCACCTGGGCTGAGGCCAGGCCACAAACACAGCCCCATGCACACAGCCCACCATCTGCTGTCTACCCCTGGGCTCAAGTGCACCCTCTGAACTCCCCCACCCCAAAGGTCCACGTGCCCATTGCCTCTGCCCTAGGGGTCCAGATCACCATCAGGACCATCAACCACCCAAGGCCCACAGGCCAGTGGCTGGCAGCCTGGGATCACCCTGATCCATCGGGTCAGATGAGACACAGGGTGCGGGGATCAGGGTGTCAGGGCAGGAATTGGAACCGCTTTCAGCCCAGCCTGCCTCGCCCTGTAGCCTCAGACATTAACTATGAACGTGCACACTAGGCTGGATCCCCCACTGGTGGCAGTAGTCATCATTACTGGAGCCCAGATTTCCTCACCCCAACCGCAGGGTGAGGGGTGAGGGAGTCAGCTCAGGGTAGGGTTGCAGTCAGAGTGAAAGGGATCCCATGGTTAGGGAGTATAGGTTGAGGAGCGTGGGGCCCGCTCAGAGTGGAACTGACCTGGCTGAGAGGTGAGGGGGATTGTTTCAGGATGTTGGGGGTCCTGTGGTGAGGCATGAGGGTGTAGGGGCCTTAGGTTAGGAACTAGCAGGACGGAGTGTCAGGGCACGGACCTCAGTGTGAGGAGAAGAAGCCCTGTCTTCAAGGTCTTGTGGGAGACTAGGCCTGGCCAGGGGTGGGAGGGTAGTAACAGGGAGGGGAAGGTGAGCAGGGGAAGTGGGGCTGGCGGGGTGTGGCCTGGCCCAGGACAGTCGTGGTTCTAGTTCAGTGCCAGGACCCAGTCAGTGGCGGGGTGAAGGCTTTGGGGATGGAGACCCGGCGGGAAGAGCAGGAGGGGCCCCACCTGGCCCCTCCCGGCCCCAGTGGACAGGTCCGGTAAAGCAGGAGACCCACCCGGGCGGTTTGCGCTGCAGGCGGGAGGAGGAGGGGCGCACATGCGCCGACGGACAGACGCGCAGACGCCGGAAGCCGCCCAGAACACGTGGAAGCTGGCGGGAGCCGGGTGCTCCTGGACCAGCTCCTGGAAGAGGAACACGGCCTGGGGTCTGGGCCGCTGCTTGCCCGCGGCTCGGCTGCCACTGCCAGGCAGTTAAGGGGGCGCTGGTGGGGGCGCGCTGCTCGGGGAGCCGGTGGGTGAGGCGTGCGCTGTGCAGCTGAGGAGGCGCCCAGGGAGGGGTGCGGAGGTGAGGTCCCGGCCGCGCGTCCCATTAGGACTCTTAGGCGGGTCCCAGCCGCCGCTGTGGTTTGTGGTAACCCCGCTATTAGTAGTTCCTGAACCCCGCGTTTTTGCCGCCGCTTATACCCGGGTTTAGGAGAGCAGGTACAGCCCCAGGAGGTGGGAGGGCGCCGGACGGCTCCGGAGCATCTCTGACTGGTCCTCAGACCATGGCCTGCTCCTGGGAGGTGGGTGCGGTGCGGTCGCGGGGCCTCGGATGGAATGGAGGCTGCCCCATGAGAGCCCCTGGATTTGCTCCCATCTTTCCCACGGCCTGACCTTGGGGGCGGCCTGTAAAGCCCCAGGTTTGTGGGACTCATATTACAAGTCAGTCTGCTCCTGGGAGGTGGGCTCGGTGCGATCAGTGTGCTGGGATGGCTGCAGAAGCAGCGGGAAATGGTCGCAACCCCCGTGCTCCAACAGGGCAGCCCCAATCCCGCCATCGCAGCCGCCGCCTTTCCCTGACAGCACAGCACCTACCTTCCAGGAGCAGGCTGACCTGTAACCTGAGTTCCACAAAACTGGGGCAGCAGAGGCCAAGCTCAGGCCATGTGCTGGGGAGTTTGTAGCAAATCCACAGGCTCCCAATGGCAGACCCCAAACCTCGCCATTACCTTCGACCACACCGTGCCCTCCTACCAGAAGCAGGCTGACCTGCGGACCGTGCCTGGAGTAGCTGAGGACGAGCCCTGGACAGGCCGTGGGGGAGATGGGGACAAGTCGACCAGCTTGCCAGGTCTCTGCCCATCTCCCTGCTGCTGCCCCAGGTTCGTGGATCACTTGTTTTCAAGTCAGTGGGTTCCTGAGAGGCAGGCGTGGTGCAGTCAGGTGGCGGGGGCTGTGGGTAGGGGTGCTGCCCCAAGGGGAGCAGGTGGACTTGCTCCCATCTATCCCAGGGCCAGACCTGGGGATGGCCTCTGCTGCCCCAGGTTTGCAGGACACATGTCATGTCAGCCTGTCCCTGGGAGGAGGGCTCAGTGTACTCGAGGCAGCCTCAGTGGCTGACAAGGATTTTAGAAGTGGGCTCTAGCCCAGCATAACTAAATCCTTTCTTCTCTTGCTTCCTCAGTTGGTGGCTGTATCGGCTTTTCCATTATAGGTTATTGCTGGATAATGAACATAGGTTTCTGTGTTATACAGAAGAAACTTTATTTAAAATATACTTTTCTACATAGTGGCTAACATTTGTAAATCTCAAACTCCCAAATTTATCCCTTCCCATCGCCTTTCCCTGGTAACCTTAAGATTGTTTACTAAGTCTGCAAGTCTGTTTCTGTTTTGTAGATGAGTTCACTGTCTTTTTCTTTCTTTTTTTAGATTGCACATATGAGTGGTAGCACTTGGTATTTTTCTGTTTCTGGCTGCTTTCACTTAGAATGACGATCTTTAGCTCCATCCTTGTTGCTGCAAATGGTTTTATTTTGTCCTATTCATGGTACAGTAGTATTCCACTGTATAAATATGCCACAACTTCTTTATCCAGTCATCTGTTGCTACATTTAGCTTGCCTCCATGTCTCGGCTATTGTATACAGTGGTGCTATGAATACTGGGGTGCAGGTATCTTTTCACATTGGAGTTCTTTCCAATTATATACACAGATGTGATATTGCTGGGTCATAGGGTAAGTCTACTTTTAGTTTTTTGAGGGATTTCCATGCTTTCCATAATGACTACACCAAATTGGATTCCCACCGGCAGTATAAGAGGGTTTCCCTTCCCTCTACAGCCTCTCTAGCATTTATAATTCATGAACTTCTGAGCGATGGCCATTCTGACTGCTGTGAGCTGATACCTCATTGTAGTTTTGATTTGAATTTCTCTGTTTATTAGTGATATTGAGCATTTTTTCATGTGCTTATTGGCCATTTGTGTCTTCATTGGAGAAATGCTTGTTTAGGTCTTCTACCTATTTTTGGATTGAGTTGTTTGTTTTTTTTTTTGTTATTAAGTTGTATGAGCTGTTTATATATTCTGAAAATTAAGGCTTTTTTAGTCGTATCATTTGCAAATATTTTCTCCCATTCGTAGGTGGTTGTTTCCTTTTGTTTTACTTATGGTTGCCTTTGCTGTGATGAAATTTATGAGTTTAATTACGTCTCATTTCTTTATTTTTTTCTCTTATTTCCATTGCCTGGGTAGATTGCCCTAGGAGAACGTTGCTAAGTTTTATGTCAGATAATGTTTTGCCTATGTTTTCTTTTAGGAGATTTATCATGTCTTGTCCATCTGCATCTTAAGCCTGTACTCTAGATCTGTGCTTCAATTTTGAATTTGAGCTTCTTAGAGAACACCTACTCTTAGCTTATATGTCAGATTCAACATGTCTAAAGCTGATTTCATAATCTTTTTTCTTGCAGCGTCTCCACTTATTCAGTGGGATAATCATTCTTCCGGTCTTGAATAGCCAAAGGCTTGGAATGATCTTTGATTTATATTTCTCCCACCACCCTCCACATATTTTCGGCTTCTGGAACTATATGATTTTGGTTTCAAGTGTCTATTCTGATTGCTGATACTCTGATGAAGAGCTTTCATCCCTGATACATGAATTTTTCCTTCTGCTGAATTCTTGGATATTCTCTCCCCTCCTTTCAGTCAACCTACAGTTTTGACACTCCAACATCTAGAGTCAAGTCAAAGACTTACCACAATCAGATCTCAGCCAGGTAGTCTCGACCCTCCATCATTTTAGACTTACCTTATGTGTTCCAATCATTATGTGACTTAGCCTCCTAGGGTAACCTGTGTCTTATTAAAAACCAGGAGTCACCAGCATTTTCCTATCCAGTCCTCAGTTAAAACAGCTTAGAATTGCCCTGAGAACTAGTTGGAGCCCCACCCACTTCATAGAGTCTTCCCTATTTACTCCAAATACTTCTAGCTCCTCTCTGTATTCCTGCAGTGTTTATGATCGGTAGCCTGTAATCTTGGCTTTGAGTACTGACTTGGTACCATTCCCGGGTGGTTTCCAATGTATCTCCTCACTTAGCTGGTAACTGGAGAATACTCCCTTGTTCAGCCTCCTTTATACCCCTCACCCTGCTTAGCATCGGGCAATAGCAGGCATCCAGGCAGTGCTTACCAACTTTACTTATTTGCAGGGGTGGTGGTGTGGATTATAGCTAATAACTATTAATTCAGTGTTGCAATTAAAAAAGAAAGCCAAGAAAATCCATAAAACTTTATCTCCATGTTCAGTTTAGTGCTTTACCTCAACAGTTTCCTTAACTCTGTGTTTACATTCACATAGTGTTCAGTGCTTGTACGGTTCCCTGAGGCAAGCAGGTGAGATATCATTATGTTTGACTTTCACGTTACATTTCATATTGGATATATTTGTGCAATGACAAAACCTTCTTTTATAAGTAAACAGCCGGAAGCCCAGAGAGACTAACAGCCTAACCCATGGTCACCTGGTTAGTGTTTGGCACAGACCAGGACCACGGTTCACATCTTCCAGCTGCTTCTCTTCCAGTGCCTTTTCATTCCAGTGCTGGGAAATGTAGCCCCATCAGCCAAACGGTCAAGTCACATTGCTGCCCCTTTACCTGCCAGTGATGGCAGTGCTACAAAAAGTGGTAAAGGAAAGGTCAGAAATAGGAGTGATAAAAGACATGGAAGTGCTGGAAATGGATCCTCAACCTCCTCCTCCCTATTTGAGCGCCTCACAAGTGTCCTACTCTGACAGTGCTGTTCATTGTTTATGACATAGTCTTTAAAATCAGACTGATTTTTTATAGGACATGCTTTTATCCTGGTCCCTTTCCTGCTAGTAGTCACTGTCATGGGTAGAAAGTGCCTGACTGTGCTGTTTGTCACGTAGGTGGGAGGGAAAGTGGGAGAGGGATTGGGTTGAACTGAAGCCGAGCTTTTTACAGCTCTGTTGTTCTAGGACCAGAGCAGTTCCACTATTCCTTTCATCACCTTTCCACCTCCGAGTCCCAGCCACCCACTCCTGCCTGCTTCCCCACATGCCACATCCTGGGGGAGGACAGGGTGGTGGGCAATGCCCTCTCTGCCCTCCGCTTTGGGAAGTGAAGGAGTCTGCTTTAACTTTTGAGCTGTTTTGGTAATTGGGCTTTTCCACCTTTTCTAGACATCTCCTATCTAGCTCTGAGAAATTGGAGATGTAACTTAACCATACATGGACTCTACTAATGTATTCGTGGCATTAATGTGATGTTGTCTGTAAGGTGTTCTGTGACTGGATAGAAGGTTTTTTATCTCACAGGATGCTTCACATCCAATTCTAAAGACCTACAGGCTGCAGGTGTAATTCAAGTTCTTACATGTCTGTAAGGCAGACATGAACATTATTTGGTAATATGACCATATGTTCATTGATTACGGTTAGTCCGCCGACTCTGTATCTAATAAAAGTTTAAATTCCAAACACTTGAAGAAAATTTGTGGAACATGTCTTTTTGCCTGTAAGTAGTTGCAAAAACTGAAATCACATCTCTACCACAGACCACAGTGTTTTCCAGTAGAGAAAGCCCTCTACTTTTACAATCTGTAAGTAATGCGGTGGTTCTTTGGGTGAGCTGAGGGATACCAGAGTATTTTGTTGGAAAACTAGAGTGGCATGACAAGTATTCTGGGACAGGTTACAGTTGAACCTCTACTTCCTATATCCTGGACTGGTTACAGAGGCAATGTTAGTGCAGTAACCAGCTCCTGAATGCAAGTGTAGCTAGGAAGACAACAGAGAAAATAGAAGGGATATAAAGTAATGGAGGGACTTCATAGCAGTACAAATGGTGACTTTGACACCACCAGCTGCTGATGTGGACTTGGCAGGAATTTGTGAGAAGTGGTGAGTGTCTTTGCAAGTAGGATTGTCCTGCAGCTTTTGGGGTGAACAGACAAAGGGGAGAGAAGATATGGTGGCCACCCTGGGGCTATTTGTGTCTTGAATGTGAAAATATCTGTTCCCCTGTTCAATTTTGCAGCCACAACTTCACATGACTCAGGGAATTATTTCCACCAGAAAACCATAAAAACATAAAGAACCTCTGTTTCCCAAAGTGTTTGTCCTCGATCTGAGATGATTGTCCTGTGGTGGGAGGTAAGTGGGCGGTGGGGCCTGTTACATCACCCCCTTTCACTAAAAGTCTACCTCACTGTTTTTCACCCCACTCCTAGAGTTGCTGTCATTCTATTACACCTAGACCTGTGAGACGGTCTTGCTTGAATCCTCACGTGAAGAGGGACGGTTATGTGCAGTTTTAAAAAATTGCTTGGGTCATGGGGTCCTATGTTCCCTCCATTGGAAATCACTCTTCCAGAGCAAATAGTATGCATCTATAGAAACTACATTTTTTGTAAGGTGTCTTCAGAAGTTTTGCAGTAGGTTTAAATATTTGCTTGGTGATGGCGTCTTGATTGTTTGAAGGTGCAACCCTCACTAGGGGCTTTGTTTGCTTCCTGTCTGAGATTTCCTTTACTGACAGTAGAGTGTTCGTAGGCAGAGTTAGAAAGTTACCTGGTCTGAGAAGCCGAATTTGCCCGCAGCTGGGAATTGGCAGAAGAGTCAGTTATGGAAGGAAGGCTTTAGGATTATCTGGTAGCAGAGTTCTGGGATCCAAACCCTGGGAAACCTCAGCTTTTGTAGAGTATGTTCTGTAACAAAAGGCTATTGGATAATTTTAACACTTGTTATGGGATGTAGAGTTGGGGAAAGACTTAAAAGTGAAATAACCTTAAAAAAGAATCTCCAAATATTTTAAAGAAGACAGTTCTCAGAATGAGAGCTTTTCTGGAAAAGACTAGTTCTTCACTTCACAGGGGAAGCAGGGAGCAGGTGTAACTGCACTTACGGTAACTTAGAAGGTAAATTTCACCCTCCCACTTAGCAGTGTCCTGGTGTCCGTTCATCTTCCACATCTGTAGTTTTAGACATGACGTGACATTTTCTGGTACTGCATTCTGCTTCTGAGTGAGAGACTGACACAAAGTCACATAGCAACTGAAAAATTGCGCTAAGGGCTTTATTGTTAAAAATGTGGAGCTGTGGCAGGGTGCTGAATTTGCAGGTGACTTTCGGTACAGAGAACACTTAAAAGAATGCAGTGTTATTTCTTTTTTTATTCCTTTAAGCCTTTGAATAGAAGGTTTTCTTTGCAGAATTTCTGGAGTACATCAGAACAAGCAGGAACTAAAAATAGTTTTAAGAATGTACCAGTATAGACGTTGCTTATAGTATGGCATCTGTCTTAAAGTTAATTCTTTAAAGCAGGAAGTTGTAACTCTGAATTTCTTAAGCAA